>NC_021162.2:26106440-26115522 GCF_000331145.2 Cicer arietinum | reverse complement strand
TAACTTAAACGATTTTTCTTAAAACAAAATATTAAGTAAACGAGACATTAAGAGATTCCCCATCATCCACCTTATTTCCACGATCATCTCCTTCATTTCGAACCATATTTCCATCCAAGATCATCTCTCCCATTTCACACAATATATTTTCATTGAAATACGTAACCCTCATTACTTATTTCTTCAATACCGTATTTCTGTGAACCATATTTCTGAACTTTCTGCATTCCCTCTTTTCTTCACATTTCATCTTTCTTCGAACCATTATTCAGGTATTGATGTTATAAATTTTTTGTAATCATTAAAATGCATGTTGAGCTTTTTTAAGATATACTGATACATGTTGAGTTTGTTTATAATAATGCATGATCCATGTTGAGCTTGTTGATGTTATACTAAAGTGCATGTTGAACTTGTTGTAGTTAAATGGATACAAACAAAGATATAGAAGTTCAAAATGAAGAAGTTGGCACCTCTAAGACTTATGAAAAAGAAGTCAAACGTGGTGCAACTATCATGCAGAAGGTGATTAAAGCAAGGAGTAATGGCATTAAATTTGAGGTATACTATACTTTGTTTGTTGTGTGTTTTTTTATCTTTTTTAAGGGTTTAGGGCATGTACTTACTATATGAGTTTATTAGGTTGGCTGGAACGAGAGTGGTCAGCCAGTTGACCCCAACCGCTCTATGTTTGTAAGCTATATTGGGGCTGTTGTTCGTCAAAATGTCCCAATTACAATTGACAATTGGAGAGATAAGGCGTTGAAGGATGCCAAAGATATTATATGGAATGACATTCAAGTAAATTTTTTGATCTACTCTTTTGTCATTTATAATTTTTTTTTTATAATTGTTTTCATTGCAGACGACTTTTGTTCTTGATGAGGAACGAAAGTCATATGTTTTGAGAGTTGCTGGGAAAATCCATCGTGGATTTAGATCCCATCTCTCAAATTTCTATCTAAAAGATAGAGAAGGAAACACAAATGCTGAACCTCCAAAGATATATCAACATTATATATCAAAGGATGAATGGAGTGCATTTGTTTCCAAACGTTCTGACCCGGCGTTTGTCGTAAGTGATTAATTTATTAGCATTTGTGTTTTATTATTCATATTCGTAGCGTATTTTAAATTTTTACACAATTGCTATTTTTTTTTATATAGAATATTAGTAAGGCAAATCGCGAACGGGCAAGCAACCCAAAACACCCATACAAGAAATCACGTATGGGATATGCACGCCTTGAACAACAAATTGTAAGTAATTAAACATCACTTGTAATTTGTATTATAAACTATAGTGTGTAACTAATTTGTATTATTTTGTTTATGATTTTAACGAATAGAGAAAAGACACCCAAGCCGATCAACCCTTGGGTCGTCATATATTGTGGAAGGAAGCGCGTGTTAATAAAGAAGGAGTGGTTGATAATGAAAATGTCAAGAAAGTTGTAGAACTTTGTGTAAGTATATTATCACTTTAATATTTTTTAATATTGTATTTTAAAAATGCTATTGAACTTATCTTTTTAATGTTACATGTATTTTAGGAAACTATTGAACAAAGTTCTGAAACTCAAGAGGGCAACAAGGATACGTGCAGGGACATTCTTGGGAAAGTGTTTAATGTCCCTGAGTATTCCGGTCGAGTGAGGGGGAAAGGATTTGGCGTAACTCCCAAAAGCTTTTTTCCTCAAGAGAAGCGCCAAAAACCTTCCAACGAGGAAGTATTAGAGAAGCTCAGAATCTTATCGGAGCAAGTGGCACTCTTGGTGAATACGAATAAAGACAAGCAACTTCCGGTTCAGCTCCAACCTGAAATACAAATGGAGAGTGAAACCGGGAGTTGCAACGTCGGTTTGAAGAGTATTCCCGAGGTAATTAATTACTTACTACTTACTTGCTTATGTAATTACTTATGTATTAAACAAACTTATATATTAACTGTACTTATGTTTTAACTATTGATGTAGGGTGTCACTACATGTGTCCTATACTTGTCCTCGCCGACTCAACGGAAGGTGGGAAAAGGAATATTGCACAATACTTCGGGAGAAGTATTGCACAATATTCCGATCCCCGCGGGCCATGTCAAAGTATCGCCTACGGTTGCTTTCGAACCAACTGCACCGTTGCCCATACCGGACAACGATGGAGATATGAAGTTCTTAAGCGACGCTATTGGCAGTTACGTGGCATGGCCCACACACCTTGTTGCCCTCGAAAAAAAGATTCCCAAGGACAAATCAGTTACATCTCCCGAAAAGGTTTGTCACATTTATTGCCTAAGGTTTTTTATTTTTTCAGATTCAATAAACTAACATTTTACCTCATTTTTGTAGGTCCAAATAAATAAACCACCCCTACAGCCAAAAAAAGGCAGCAGACCTCAAAAATTGGAGGTTAATAGGGCTGCCAAACTACAAAGGCTGGAGGGTAATAAAGCTGCAAAACTTGCAGCAACAAAAAATCTGGATCGGGGAAAATCGGTCGCTGCTGCTGCTGCTCCTAATAAAAGTCAGCCACGCCTTGGTAAATACGGGGCGTGTCTTGACATCCAAATAAAAAGGAACATGGGCAGCAGCAACGATTCGCCCATTGTACAAATGAATCAAGACATCTTTGGAGATGAGTATATTGAATACCTCGAAAAGGAGCAAATGTACGATCTTCTCGAACATAAGGAGCTGAGTGTTACTGTAATCAGCTTGTACATAAGGTAAAAAATACTTTTAATTGCATTTATTTGTAATTAATTAAATGTATTGGTAATTAATCTAGTTTAAAATTTTCATTGAAGGTTTTTGTACGAGAAGGTCGTGTGCACGAGGAAACTGTCAAATAAATACTCATTCTTGTCTCCGCATAAGATGTCGATGTTCAAACTCGATCCAGACAATGTAAAACACTACATTGTAGATATGTTTTTAAGAAATAAAGAAAGTGATAAATTGTTCTTGGCACCATATAATTCAGGGTACGTAATTTTATCTTTTTTAATTGATGAGAATTTAATTTATTAGTTGTCTATAAACAAAATTGCTTAACCAATTTTTTGTTGTTGTAGGGCACATTGGGTGCTATTTGCAATCAATGCGGTCTCTGAAGTGATATACTATTTGGATCCCGTGCACGGCGATTACACCAATCACCCCGGAATAAAGAATATGCTCGACACGTAAGTAATATTCATTTATTTCTTACATATATATATTTATATATATATATAAATATTCATGCTCTAATAATCACATTTATTCATTCGATAGTGCCTTAAAAGTTTATCGAGCTCAAAGAGGTGCTAAAGTGTCGAAGCAGAAGTCTAATAACATTACATGGATCTCAATAAAGTGCCCTCGTCAAACAAATAACATCGACTGTGGGTACTACATATTGAGATTCATGAAGGAGATTGTTGAGAAGAATAAAACTATTATCCCAGAAACGGTACGGTATTTGCATTATATGATTTTCATATATAAATTATCTATATATTTGATACTAACTTAATATAATATGTTCAATTTTTATATTGCAGTACTTTGCCAATTCCAGTCCATCATATTCTGAGGAAGATCTGATGGAATTAAAGGAAGACTGGTGTCAGTATGTGCTTGACATGCAAATTATTTGATTTTCTGGGAAATAGCTTGCTGCTGGGCAAGGGATCTGAATATTATATGGTAGCTAGTGCATATTATGTATATTCTGTTAGTTATTATATGTATATGATCATAGGACACAATATATGAACATGCATATGAATATGTAGTTAATTAGGTTGTAAATTAGGTTATATATATGTATCTGAATGTAGTTAATTAGGTTGTAAATTAGGTTATATATATGTATCTGAATGTAGTTAATTAGGTTGTAAATTAGGTTATATATATGTATCTGAATGTAGTTAATTAGGTTGTAAATTGTTATATATATATGTATCTGAATGTAGTTAATTAGGTTGTAAATTAGGTTATATATATGTATCTGAATGTAGTTAATTAGGTTGTAAATTACAGAGTTACAGAGTTACATATATGTTAATTAAGTTACAGAGTTCTGATTTCTGTTCTACTGATTGTGTGAACCGCTTATGGTATTTGAATATGTTTTGTTGTTGTGTGCACTGATTGTGAAGTGATTCTGGATCAAAATAATTTTGGATACAAAGATAAAAGACAGCGCTTTCTAAAAAAAATGTCATAAAAAGCTAAAAAGCGCTTTTCATTTCAAATAATTAATTTACAGCGTTTAAAAAAAAACACATTTTACAGCGCTTTTTTTAAAATGCGCTATAAAATGTTGTTGTAAACCGCTTTAATGGTGTACATTTTACAGCGCTTTCGTGAGAAAGCGCTGTAAAATGTACAACAAAAGCGCTCTAAAATGCACACCCATGATATGAAATTATGGGTCTGCATTTTACAGCGCTTTTTTGAGAAAGCCATGTAAAATGCAGACCCATAATTTCATATCATGGGTGTGCATTTTACAGTGCTTTTTTGAGAAAGCGCTGTAAAATGCAGATCCATAATTTCATATTATGGGTGTGCATTTTACAGCGTTTTCGCTAAAAAGCGCTTTAAAATGCAGATATAATGGGTGTGCATTTTACAGCGCTTGTGTTAAAAAGCAATCTAAAAGCAGACCCATAACTCATATAATGGGGTGCATGTTACAGCGCTTTTTTGAAAAAGCGCTGTAAAATGTGCATAACAAGCGCACGTTATATTTACATATTTTATAGCGCTTTTTTAAAAGCGCTGTTGTATCATTTACAGCACTCGATTCCACAGCGCTTGTTTTTTTTAAAAAGCGTTGTAAATGGATTAAAAAAAGCGCTGTAAAATGCAGTTTTTCGCGTAGTGAGGTGTTTTTTTATCACTGGATTAACATTTTGGTCATTTTCATCCACCATAGGCTTATTCTAGTACATTTAGGGTATTTAACCAATCTTGTGCGTCTAAAAAGTTCGTTCGTGTCATTGGATTAACAATTAGGTCATTTTTATCTTCCCCAGGGTTATTTTAGTCCAATTACGGTTTTTAACCAATCTTGTGCAATCAATACGTGTGTTTGTGTTTTTTGATTAACCTGTTAGGCTTATGCTAGTCCAATTAGGATTAACCTATTAACCTATTCGTGCTCCATAGGCTTATTCTACTCCAATTAGGGTTTTTAACCAATCTTGTGCATCCAATATGTTTGTTTGTGTCATTGGATTAACATTCAGGTCACTTTCATCTTCCTTAGGTTTATTCTAGTCCAATTAGGGTTTTTAACCAATCATGTCCATCCAATAGGTGTGTTTGTATCATTGGATTAACATTTAGGTCACTTTCGTCCTCCATATGCTTATTCTAGTCCAATTAGGGGTTTTAACCAATCTTGTGCATCCAAAACATGTGTATGTGTCATTGGATTAACATTTAAGTCATTGTCGTCTTCCTTAATCTTAATCTAGTCCCATTAGGGTTTTTAACCAATCTTGTGCATCCAATACATTTGTTTGTGTCGTTAGATTATTATTTAGGACTTTTTATCCTCCCTAAGCTTATTCTAGCCCATTTAGGGATTTTAATATTTAGGTCAATTTCGTTCTCCCTAAGCTTATTCTACTCCAATTAGGGTTTTTAACCAATCATGTGCATCTAATATGTGTGTTTGTGTCATTGGATAAATATTTAGGTCATTTTCGTCTTCCCTTGGCTTATTCTTGTCCAGTTAGGGTTTTTAACCAATCTTGTGCATCCAATGCGTGTGTTTGTGTCATTGAATTAACATTCAGGTCATTTACGTCCTCTTTAGGCTTATTCTAGTCCAATTAAGGTTTTAACCAATCTTGTGCATCCAATACGTGTGTTTGTGTCATTGGATTAACATTTAGGTCATTTTCGTCCTCCCTAAGCTAAGTTTAGACCATTTAGGGTTTTTAATCAATCTTGTGCATCCAATAAGTTCATTTGTATCATAGGATTAATATTTAGGTCACTTTCGTCCTCCCTAGGGTTACTCTAGTCCAATTAGGGTTTTTAACCAATCTTGTGCATCCAATACGTGTGTTTGTGTCATTGGATTAACATTTAGGTCATTTTCGTCCTCCCTAAGCTAAGTTTAGACCATTTAGGGTTTTTAATCAATCTTGTGCATCCAATAAGTTCATTTGTATCATAGGATTAATATTTAGGTCACTTTCGTCCTCCCTAGGGTTACTCTAGTCCAATTAGGGTTTTTAACCAATCTTGTGCATCCAATACGTGTGTTTGTGTCATTGGATTAACATTTAGGTCATTTTCGTCCTCCCTAAGCTAAGTTTAGACCATTTAGGGTTTTTAATCAATCTTGTGCATCCAATAAGTTCATTTGTATCATAGGATTAATATTTAGGTCACTTTCGTCCTCCCTAGGGTTACTCTAGTCCAATTAGGGTTTTTAACCAATCTTGTGCATCCAATACGTGTGTTTGTGTCATTGGATTAACATTTAGGTCATTTTCGTCCTCCCTAAGCTAAGTTTAGACCATTTAGGGTTTTTAATCAATCTTGTGCATCCAATAAGTTCATTTGTATCATAGGATTAATATTTAGGTCACTTTCGTCCTCCCTAGGGTTACTCTAGTCCAATTAGGGTTTTTAACCAATCTTGTGCATCCAATACGTGTGTTTGTGTCATTGGATTAACATTTAGGTCATTTTCGTCCTCCCTAAGCTAAGTTTAGACCATTTAGGGTTTTTAATCAATCTTGTGCATCCAATAAGTTCATTTGTATCATAGGATTAATATTTAGGTCACTTTCGTCCTCCCTAGGGTTACTCTAGTCCAATTAGGGTTTTTAACCAATCTTGTGCATCCAATACGTGTGTTTGTGTCATTGGATTAACATTTAGGTCATTTTCGTCCTCCCTAAGCTAAGTTTAGACCATTTAGGGTTTTTAATCAATCTTGTGCATCCATCCAATACGTGTGTTTGTATCATTGGATTAACGTTTATGTCACTTTCGTCCTCCTTATGCTTATTCTTGTCCATTTATGATTTTTAACCACTCTTATAGGTCATTTTTGTCCTCCCTAGGATTATTTTAGTCCATTTAGGGTTTTTAACCAATCATGTGCATCCAATAAGTTTATTTGTGTCATTGGATTAATATTTAGGTCATTTTCGTTCTCCCTAGGATTATTCTAGTCCAATTATGGTTTTAAACACTCTAGTGCATATAATAAGGTTACTTGTATCATTGGATTAACATTTAGGTCATTTTTGATCACCATAGGCTTATTCTTGTCCAATTAGGGCTTTTAACAAATTTTGTGAATTCGATAGGTGGTTTGTGACATTGATTAACATTTAAGTCAGTTTGTCCACCCTAAACTTATTCTAGACCATTAAGGGTTTTTCACCAGTTTTGTGCATCCAATAAGTTCTTTGGTGTCATTGGATTAACATTTAGGTCATTTCTCGTCCTCCCTGAGGTTATTTTAGTCCATTTAGGGTTTTTAACCAATCGTGTGCATCCATTAAGTTTATTTGTGTCATTGGATTAATATTTAGGTCATTTTCGTTCTCCCTAGGATTATTCTAGTCCAATTAGGATTTTTAACCAATCTTGTGCATCCAATACGTGTGTTTGTGTCATGGGATTAATAGTTTGGTCATTTTCGTCCTCCCTTGGCTTATTCTAGTCCAATTAGGGTTTTTAACCAATCTTGTGCATGAATTACGTGTGTTTGTGTAATTGGATTAACATTCAGGTCATTTGTTTCCTGCCTAGGGTTATTGTAGTCCAATTAGGGTTTTTAACCAATCTTGTGCAACCAATAAGTTTATTTGAACCATTGGATAAACATTTAGGTCATTTTCGTCCTCCCTAGGCTTATTCTAGTCCAATTAGGGTTTTTAACCACTCTAGTGCATCCAATAGGTGTGTTTATGTCATTGGTTTAACATTTTGGTTATTTTTATCCACTCGAGGCTTATTCTAGTCCGATTAGAGGTGTTAGCCTAACTCGTGCATCCAATAGGTGTGTTTGTGACATTGGATTGACATTTAGGTCATTTTACTCCTCCCTAAACTTATTCTAGACCATGTAGGTTCTTTAACCAATCTTGTGCATCCTATAAGTTCGTATGTGTCATTGGATTAACATTTAGGCCATTTTCGTCCTCCCTTGGGTTATTTTTGTCTATTTAGAGATTTTTACCAATATTGTACATCAAATATGTTTTTTCGTGTCATTGAATTACCGTTTAAGTTATTTTCGTCCCCCCTAGTCTTGTACTAATCCATTTAGGGTTTTTAACCAATCATGTGCATCAAATAACTTTATTTGTGTCATTGGATTACTATTTAGGCCATTTTCATTCTCCCTAGGCATATTCTAGACTATTTAGGGTTTTTAACCAATCTTGTGCATCCAATAATTTCATTTGTGTCATTGGATTAACATTCAGGTTATTTTCGTCCTCCCTAGGTTTATTCTAGTCCAATCATGGGTTTTTAGCCAATCTTGTGCATCCAATACGCGACGTTTGTGTCATTGGATTAACATTTTGGTCATTTTGGGCCTCCCTAGGCTTATTCTAGTCCAATTATGGTTTTAAACACTCTAGTGCATATAATAAGGTTACTTGTATCATTGGATTAACATTTAGGTCATTTTTTATCACCATAGGCTTATTCTTGTCCAATTAGGGCTTTTAACAAATTTTGTGAATTCGATATGTGGTTTGTGACATTGGATTAACATTTAAGTCAGTTTGTCCACCCTAAACTTATTCTAGACCATTAAGGGTTTTTCACCAATTTTGTGCATCCAATAAGTTCGTTGGTGTCATTGGATTAACATTTAGGTCATTTTTCGTCCTCCCTATGGTTATTTTAGTCCATTTAGGGTTTTTTAACCAATCGTGTGCATCCATTAAGTTTATTTGTGTCATTGGATTAATATTTAGGTCATTTTCGTTCTCCCTAGGATTATTCTAGTCCAATTAGGATTTTTAACCAATCTTGTGCATCCAATACGTGTGTTTGTGTCATGGGATTAATAGTTTGGTCATTTTCGTCCTCCCTTGGCTTATTCT
>NC_021162.2:26066810-26101401 GCF_000331145.2 Cicer arietinum | reverse complement strand
GGGTTTTTAACCAATCAAGTGCATCCAATAAGTTTATTTGTGTCATTGGATTAATATTTAGGTCATTTTCGTTCTCCCTAGGATTATTCTAGTCCAATTATGGTTTTAAACACTCTAGTGCATATAATAAGGTTACTTGTATCAAGGGTTTTTAACCAATCAAGTGCATCCAATAAGTTTATTTGTGTCATTGGATTAATATTTAGGTCATTTTCGTTCTCCCTAGGATTATTCTAGTCCAATTAGGATTTTTAACCAATCTTGTGCATCCAATACGTGTGTTTGTGTCATGGGATTAATAGTTTGGTCATTTTCGTCCTCCCTTGGCTTATTCTAGTCCAATTAGGATTTTTAACCAATCTTGTGCATCCAATACGTGTGTTTGTGTCATGGGATTAATAGTTTGGTCATTTTCGTCCTCCCTTGGCTTATTCTAGTCCAATTAGGATTTTTAACCAATCTTGTGCATCCAATACGTGTGTTTGTGTCATGGGATTAATAGTTTGGTCATTTTCGTCCTCCCTTGGCTTATTCTAGTCCAATTAGGATTTTTAACCAATCTTGTGCATCCAATACGTGTGTTTGTGTCATGGGATTAATAGTTTGGTCATTTTCGTCCTCCCTTGGCTTATTCTAGTCCAATTAGGATTTTTAACCAATCTTGTGCATCCAATACGTGTGTTTGTGTCATGGGATTAATAGTTTGGTCATTTTCGTCCTCCCTTGGCTTATTCTAGTCCAATTAGGGTTTTTAACCAATCTTGTGCATGAATTACGTGTGTTTGTGTAATTGGATTAACATTGAGGTCATTTTTTTCCTGCCTAGGGTTATTGTAGTCCAATTAGGGTTTTTAACCAATCTTGTGCAACCAATAAGTTTATTTGCACCATTGGATTAACATTTAGGTCATTTTCGTCCTCCCTAGGCTTATTCTAGTCCAATTAGGGTTTTTAACCACTCTAGTGCATCCAATAGGTGTGTTTATGTCATTGGTTTAACATTTTGGTTATTTTTATCCACTCGAGGCTTATTCTAGTCCGATTAGAGGTGTTAGCCTAACTCGTGCATCCAATAGGTGTGTTTGTGACATTGGATTGACATTTAGGTCATTTTACTCCTCCCTAAACTTATTCTAGACCATGTAGGTTCTTTAACCAATCTTGTGCATCCTATAAGTTCGTACGTGTCATTGGATTAACATTTAGGCCATTTTCGTCCTCCCTTGGGTTATTTTTGTCTATTTAGAGATTTTAACCAATATTGTACATCAAATATGTTTTTTCGTGTCATTGAATTACCGTTTAAGTTATTTTCGTCGCCCCTAGTCTTATACTAATCCATTTAGGGTTTTTAACCAATCATGTGCATCAAATAACTTTATTTGTGTCATTGGATTAATATTTAGGTCATTTTCGTTCTCCCTAGGATTATTCTAGTCCAATTAGGATTTTTAACCAATCTTGTGCATCCAATACGTGACGTTTGTGTCATTGGATTAACATTTAGGTCTTTTTTCGTCCTCCCTGTGGTTATTTTAGTCCATTTAGGGTTTTTAACAAATCTTGTGTATCCAATAAGTTCATTTGTGTCATTGGATTAACATTTAGGTCTTTTTTCGTCCTCCCTGTGGTTATTTTAGTCCATTTAGGGTTTTTAACAAATCTTGTGTATCCAATAAGTTCATTTGTGTCATTGGATTAACATTTAGGTCTTTTTTCGTCCTCCCTGTGGTTATTTTAGTCCATTTAGGGTTTTTAACAAATCTTGTGTATCCAATAAGTTCATTTGTGTCATTGGATTAACATTTAGGTCTTTTTTCGTCCTCCCTGTGGTTATTTTAGTCCATTTAGGGTTTTTAACAAATCTTGTGTATCCAATAAGTTCATTTGTGTCATTGGATTAACATTTAGGTCTTTTTTCGTCCTCCCTGTGGTTATTTTAGTCCATTTAGGGTTTTTAACAAATCTTGTGTATCCAATAAGTTCATTTGTGTCATTGGATTAACATTTAGGTCTTTTTTCGTCCTCCCTGTGGTTATTTTAGTCCATTTAGGGTTTTTAACAAATCTTGTGTATCCAATAAGTTCATTTGTGTCATTGGATTAACATTTAGGTCTTTTTTCGTCCTCCCTGTGGTTATTTTAGTCCATTTAGGGTTTTTAACAAATCTTGTGTATCCAATAAGTTCATTTGTGTCATTGGATTAACATTTAGGTCTTTTTTCGTCCTCCCTGTGGTTATTTTAGTCCATTTAGGGTTTTTAACAAATCTTGTGTATCCAATAAGTTCATTTGTGTCATTGGATTAACATTTAGGTCTTTTTTCGTCCTCCCTGTGGTTATTTTAGTCCATTTAGGGTTTTTAACAAATCTTGTGTATCCAATAAGTTCATTTGTGTCATTGGATTAACATTTAGGTCTTTTTTCGTCCTCCCTGTGGTTATTTTAGTCCATTTAGGGTTTTTAACAAATCTTGTGTATCCAATAAGTTCATTTGTGTCATTGGATTAACATTTAGGTCTTTTTTCGTCCTCCCTGTGGTTATTTTAGTCCATTTAGGGTTTTTAACAAATCTTGTGTATCCAATAAGTTCATTTGTGTCATTGGATTAACATTTAGGTCTTTTTTCGTCCTCCCTGTGGTTATTTTAGTCCATTTAGGGTTTTTAACAAATCTTGTGTATCCAATAAGTTCATTTGTGTCATTGGATTAACATTTAGGTCTTTTTTCGTCCTCCCTGTGGTTATTTTAGTCCATTTAGGGTTTTTAACAAATCTTGTGTATCCAATAAGTTCATTTGTGTCATTGGATTAACATTTAGGTCTTTTTTCGTCCTCCCTGTGGTTATTTTAGTCCATTTAGGGTTTTTAACAAATCTTGTGTATCCAATAAGTTCATTTGTGTCATTGGATTAACATTTAGGTCTTTTTTCGTCCTCCCTGTGGTTATTTTAGTCCATTTAGGGTTTTTAACAAATCTTGTGTATCCAATAAGTTCATTTGTGTCATTGGATTAACATTTAGGTCATTTTTCGTCCTCCCTGTGGTTATTTTAGTCCATTTAGGGTTTTTAAACAATCGTGTGCATCCATTAAATTTATTTGTGTCATTGGATTAATATTTAGGTCATTTTCGTTCTCCCTAGGATTATTCTAGTCCAATTAGGATTTTTAAACAATCTTGTGGATCCAATACGTGTGTTTGTGTCATGGGATTAATAGTTTGGTCATTTTCATCCTCCCTTGGCTTATTCTAGTCCAATTAGGGTTTTTAACCAATCTTGTGCATGAATTACGTGTGTTTGTGTAATTGGGTTAACATTCAGGTCATTTTTTTCCTGTCTAGGCTTATTGTAGTCCAATTAGGGTTTTTAACAAATCTTGTGTATCCAATAAGTTCATTTGTGTCATTGGATTAACATTTAGTTCATTTTTGTTCTCCCTAGGCTTATTCTAGTCCGATTAAGGTTGTTAACCTAACTCGTGCATCCAATAGGTGTGTTTGTAACATTGGACTGACATTTAGGTCATTTTCGTCCTCCGCCAGCTTATTCAAGACCAACTAGGGTTTTTTTTACCAATCTTGTGCATCCAATACATTCGTCTGTGTCATTGGATTATCATTAGATTAAAATTTAGGTTATTTTCGTCCTACCAAGTCTTATTCCAATCCATTTAGGGTTTTTAACCAATCATGTGCATCGAATAAGTTTATTTGTGTCATTGGATAAATATTTAGGTCATTTTCCATCTCTGAGGCTTATTATGCTCCAATTAGGTTTTTTAACAAGCTTGTGCATCTAATACGTGTGTATGTGTCATTGGATTAACATTTAGGTCATTTATGTCCTCCCTAGGCTTATTCTACTCCAATTAGGGTTTTTAAGCAATCTTGTGTATCCAATACGTGTGTTTGTGTCATTGGATTAATATTTACGTAATTTTCGGCCTCCTTAGGCTTTTTTTTTTTGTCCAATTTAGGGTTTTTTTACCAATCTTATGCATTTGATACCTGTGTTTGTGTCATTGGATTAACACTCAAGTCATTTTCGTCCTCCCTAAGATTATTCTAGTCCAATTAAGGTTTTTAACCAATCTTGTACATCCAATAGGTGTGTTTGTGTCAATGGACTATCATTTAGGTTACTTTCATCCTCTATAAAATTATTCTAGTTCATTAAGGGTTTTTAACCAATATTGTGCATCCAATATGTGTGTTTCTATTATTGAATTATCATTTGGTCATTTTCGTCATCCGTAGCCTTATTTTAGTACAATTAGGGTTTTTAAATAATCTTGTGTATCCAATAGGTGTATTTGTGTCCCTGGATTAACATTTAGGTCATTTTCATCCACCTTAGGCTTATTCTAGTCCATTTAGGGTGTTTTACTAATCTTGTGCATCTAAAAAGTTCGTTCATGTCATTGGATTAACAATTAGGTCATTTTCATCTTCCCTAGGGTTATTTTAGTCTAATTAGGTCATTTTCATCTTCCCTAGGGTTAGTTTACCAATCTTGTGCATCCATTGACTGTGTTTGTTTCATTGGATTAACATTCAGGTCATTTTCGGGCTCCCTAGGCTTATGCTAGTCTAATTAAGGTTTTTAACCACTATTGTGCATCCAATAGGTTTGTTTTTGTTATTGGATTAACATTTAGATCATTTTCGTCCTCCTTAGGCTTATTCTACTCTAATTAGGGTTAATAAACAATCATGTGCATCCAATAGGTGGGTTTTTGTCATTGAATTGATATTTAGGTCACTTTCATCCTCCTTAGGCTTATCCTAGTACATTTAGGATTTTTAACCAATCTTGTGCATCTAGTACGTTCATTTGTGTCAATGGATTAACATTTAGGTAATTTTCGTCCTCCCAAGGCTTATTCTAATCCATTTAGAGTTTTTAACCAATCTTGTTCATCTAATAAGATTTAGGTGTGTCTGTTTCATTGGATTAACATTTAGGTTGTCCTTGTCCTCCCTAAGCTTATTCTAGTGCATTTAGGATTTTTAACCAATCTTGTGCATCCAATAAGATCATTTGTGTCATTGGATTAATAATTAGGTCATTTTCGTCATCCATAGGCTTATGCTAGTCCAATTAGGATTTTTAAGCAATCTTGTACTTCCAATACGTGTGTTTGTGTCATTGAATTAACATAAAGGTCATTTTCGTCCTCCTTTTCTTATTATAGTCCAACTAGGGTTTTTAACCCATCATGTGCGTCCAATAGGAGTGTTTGTATCATTGGATTAACATTTAGGTCATTTTCGTCCTCCATATGATTATTCTAGTCCAATTAGGGTTTTTAACCAATCTTGTGCATCCAATACATGTGTTTGTGTCATTGGATTAAAATTTAGGTCATTTTGTCTTCCCTAATCTTATTCTAGTCCCATTAGGGTTTTTAACCAATCTTGTGCATCCAATACATGTGTTTGTGTCATTGGATTAAAATTTAGGTCATTTTGTCTTCCCTAATCTTATTCTAGTCCCATTAGGGTTTTTAACCAATCTTGTGCATCCAACACTTGTGTTTGTGTCATTAGATTATTATTAAGGACTTTTTTATCCTCCCTAAGCTTATTCTAGTCCATTTAGTGATTTTAACAAATCATGTGCATCCAATAAGTTCATTTGTGCCATTATCGTCCTCCCTAAGCTTATTCAACACCATTTAGGGTTTTGAACCCATCTTGTGATCCAATAAGTTTATTTGTGTCATTTGATTAATATTTAGGTCATTTTCGTTCTTCCTAGGCTTATTCTAGTCCAATTAGGGTTTTTAACTAATCTTGTGCATCCAACATCGGTGTTTGTGTAATTGGATTAATATTTAGGTCATTTTTGTCTTCTCTAGGCTTATTCTAGTCCAATTAGGGTTTTTAACCAATCTTGTGCATCCAATGCGTGTGTTTGTGTCATTGAATTAATATTCAAGTCCTTTTCGTCCTCTCTAGGCTTATTCTAGTCCAATTAAGAGTTTTAAACAATCTTGTGTATCCAATACGTGTGTTTGTGTCATTGGATTAACATTTAGGTCACTTTCGTCCTCCCTAGATTTATTCTAGTCCATTAAGGTCATTTTCATCCTACCTAGGCTTATGCTAGTCCAATTAGGATTTGTAATCTATCATGTGCTTCTATTACGTGTGTTTCTGTCATTGAATTAACATTAAGGTTATTTTCGTCCTCCCTAGGCTTATTATAGTCCAACTTTAGTTTTTCACCTATCATTTGCTTCCAATAGGTGTGTTTGTATCATTGGATTAACATTTAAATCATTTTCGTCCTCCATATGTTTATTCTATTCCAATTAGGGATTTTAACCAATCTTGTGCAACTAATACATGTGTTTGTGTCATTGGACTAACATTTAGGTCATTGCCGTCTTCCATAATCTTATTCTAGTCCAATTAGGATTTTTAACCAATCTTGTGCATCGAATACTCGTGTTTGTGTCATTGGATTAATATTTAAGTCATTTTCGTCCTCCCTAAGCTAATTCTAGACCATTTAGGGTTTTTAACCAATCTTGTGCATCCAATAACTTCATTTGTATCATAGGATTAATATTTAGGTCACTTTCGTCCTCCATAGACTTATTCTAGTCCAATTAGGATTTTTAACCAATCTTATGCATCCAATCCGTGTGTTTGTGTTATTCGATCAACATTTAGGTCATTTTCGTCCTCCCTAGGCTTATTCTAATCCACTTAGGGTTTTAACCATTCTTGTGCATCCAATAAGTTCAGTCGTGTCATTGAATTAACATTTAGGTCATATTTGTCCTTCTTAGGCTTATTCTAGTCCAATTAGTATTTTTAACCAATCTCGTGCATCAAATATGTTTGTTTGTGTTATTCGATTAACATCATGGTTATTTTCATCCTCCCTAGGCTTATTCTAGACCATTTAGGGTTTTTAACAAAGCTTGTGCATCCAATAAGTTCCTTTGTGTCATGGGATTAACATTTAGTTCATTTTTTCGTCCCTATACTTATTCTTGTCCGATTAGGGCTTTTAACAAATCTTGTAAATCAAATAGGTGTGTTTGTGACATTGGATTAACATTTAGGTCTATTTTGTCCTCCCTAGGCTTATTCTACTCCATTAGGGTTTTTTAACCAATGTTGTGTATCCAATTCGTGTGTATTTGTCATTGGATTCAGATTTAGGTCACTTTCGTCCTCCCTAGGCTTATTCTAGTGCTATTAAGGTTTTTAACCAATCTTGTGCATCCAATACATGTGTTGGTGTCAACAGATTAACATTCATGTCATTTTCGTCCTCCCTAGGCTTATTCTAGTTCAATTATGGTTTTAACAAATCTTTTTCATCCAATAGGCGTGTTCGTGTCATTGCATTACCATTTATGTCATATTCAATCTCCCTATGTTTATTCTAGTCCAATTTGGGTTTTTAACGAATCTTGTGCGTCAAATACGTGTGTTTGTGTCATGGATTAACATTTAGGTCATTTTCGTCATCCTTATGTTTATTCTAATCCATTTAGGGTTTTTAACCAATCATGTGCATCCAATAAGTTTCTTTGTGTCATGGGATTAATACTTACGTCATTTTCGTCCTCCCTAGACTTATTCTAGTTCAGTTAGTGTTTTTAACCAATCGTGTGCAATCAATACGTGTGTTTGTATCAATCGATTACCTATTAGGTCATTTTCGTGCTCCCTAAGTTTATTTTAGTCTAATTATGGTTTTAACAAATATTATTCATCTAATAGATGTGTTAGTGTCATTGGATTAACATTTAGATCATATTCGTCCTCCCTAAGCTTATTCTAGTCCATTTAGGGTTTTTAACAAATCTTGTGCATCCAATAAGTTCATTTGTGTCATTGAATTAGCGTATACGTGATTTTTGTCCTCCCTATGCGTATTATAGTCCAATAAGTATTATTAGGTCGTTTTCGTCCTCCCTAGACTTATTTTAGTCCAATTAGGTTTTTAACTAATCTTGTGCATCCAATAGGCGTGTCTGTGTCATTGGATTAACATTTCGGTCGTTGTCATCCTCTCTAGTCTAATTACAGTTTTTAACCAATCTTGGGTCTCCAATACTCGTGTTTGTGTCGTTGGATTAACATTTAAGTCATTTTCGTCCTCCCTAAGCTTATTATATACCATTTAGGGTTTTTAACTAACCTTGTGCATCCAATATATTTATTTGTATCATTGGATTAACGTTTAGGTCATTTTCGTCCTCCCAAGGTGTATTCTACTCCAATTAGGGTTTTAACCAATCTTGTGCATCAAATATGTTTGTTTGTTTAATTGGATTAACAATTAGGTCATTTTCGTCCTCCTTAGGCTTATTCTAGTCCAATTAGGGTTTCTAACCAATCTTGTGCATCCAATAAGTTTACTTGTATCATTGGATTAACATTTAGGTCAATTGCGTCCTCCCTAAGCTTATTCTACTCCATTTAGTGTTTTTAACCAATCTTGTGCATCCAATAGGTTCAGTCTTGTCAATGAATTAACATTTAGTTCATTTTCGTCCTTTTTAGTCTTATTTTTGTCCAATTAGTATTTTTAACCAATCTGGTGCATCAAATATGTTGGTTTGTGTCATTGGATTAACATGAAGGTCATTTTCATTCTCCCTAGGCTTATTCTAGACTATTTAGGGTTTTTAACCAATCTTTTGCATCCAATAAGTTCAGTTGTGTCATTGGGTTAACATTCAGGTCATTTCGTCCGCCCTAGGCTTATTGTTGTCCAATTAGTGTTTTAACCAATCTTGTGCATCCAATACGTGTATTTGCATCATTGGATTATCATTTTGGTCATTCTTGTCCTCCCTAGGCATATTCTAGTCCAATTAGGGTTTTAAACCAATTTACTGCATCCAATAAGTTTACTTGTATCATTGGATTAACATTTAGGTCATTTTTATCCATCTTAGGCTTATTCTTGTTCATTTAGGGCTTTGAACAAATCTTGTGAATCCGATTGGTATGTTTGTGACATTGGATTAACATTTAGGTCATCTTCGTCCTCCTTAAGCTTATTCTAGTCCAGTTTGGGTTTTTAACCAATCTTTTGCATTGAATAAGTGTGTTGGTGTCATTTGATTAATATTTAGGTCTTTGTCATCCTCCCTAAGGTTATATTAGTCCATTTAGGATTTTTAACCAATCATGAGCATCCAATAAGTTTATTTGTGTCATCGGACTTATATTTAGGTCATTTTCGTTCTCCCAAGGCTTATTCTAGTCCAATTAGGATTTTTAACCTATCTTGTGCATCTAATACATGTGTTTGATTCATGGGATTAGTATTTAAGTCATTTTCGTCCTCCCTAGGCTTATTCTAGTTCAATTAGGGTTGTTAACCAATCTTGTGCATCAATTACTTGTGTTTGTTTCATTGGATTAACATTCATGTCATTTTCGTCCTCTCTTGGCTTATTATAGTCCAATTAGGTGTTTTAACCAATCTAGTGCAACCAATAAGTTTTTGAATCATTAGATTAAAATTTAGGTAATTTTCATCCTCCCTAGGTTTATTCTAGTCCAATTAGGGTTTTTAACCACTCTAGTGCATCCAATAGGTGTGTTTGTGACCTTGGATTAACATTTAGGTCATTTTTATTCACCCTAGGCTTATTCTTGTTCAATTAGGGCTTTTAACAAATCTTGTGAATTCGATAGGTGTGTTTGTGACATTGGATTAACATTTAGGTCATTTTCGTCTTCCCTTAGCTTATTCTAGACCAACTAGGGTTTTTCACCAATCTTGTGCATCCAATAAGTTCATTTTTATCATTGGATTCAAATTTAGTTTATTTTCGTCATCCCTAGGCTTATTCTAGTCCAATTAGGGTTTTTAACCAATCTTGTGCATCCAATAAGTTCATTTTTATCATTGGATTCAAATTTAGTTTATTTTCGTCATCCCTAGGCTTATTCTAGTCCAATTAGGGTTTTTAACCAATCTTGTGCATCCAATAAGTTCATTTTTATCATTGGATTCAAATTTAGTTTATTTTCGTCATCCCTAGGCTTATTCTAGTCCAATTAGGGTTTTTAACCAATCTTGTGCATCCAATAAGTTCATTTTTATCATTGGATTCAAATTTAGTTTATTTTCGTCATCCCTAGGCTTATTCTAGTCCAATTAGGGTTTTTAACCAATCTTGTGCATCCAATAAGTTCATTTTTATCATTGGATTCAAATTTAGTTTATTTTCGTCATCCCTAGGCTTATTCTAGTCCAATTAGGGTTTTTAACCAATCTTGTGCATCCAATAAGTTCATTTTTATCATTGGATTCAAATTTAGTTTATTTTCGTCATCCCTAGGCTTATTCTAGTCCAATTAGGGTTTTTAACCAATCTTGTGCATCCAATAAGTACGTTTGTGTCATTGGATTAACATTCACGTCATCATCGTCTCCCCTAAGCTTATCGTAGTCTAATTAGGGTTTTTAACAAATCTTGTGCATTGATTAGGTGTGTTTGTATCATTTGATTAATATTTAGGTCATTATCGTCCTCCCTAGGGTTATTTTAGTCCATTTAGGGTTTTTAACCAATCATGTGCATCCAATAAGTTTATTTGTGTCATTGGACTTATATTTAGGTCATTTTCGTTCTCCCAAGGCTTATTCTTGTCTACTTAAGATTTTTAACCAATGTTGTGCATCCAATACGTGTGTTTGATTCATGGGATTAATATTTAAGTCATTTTCGTCCTCCCTAGGCTTATTCTAGTTCAATTAGGGTTGTTAACCAATCTTGTGCATCAATTACGTGTGTTTGTTTCATTGGGTTAACATTCAGGTCATTTTCGTCCTCCCTTGGCTTATTATAGTCTAATTAGGTTTTTTAACCAATCTAGTGCAACCAATAAGTTTTTGAATCATTGGATTAAAATTTAGGTCATTTTCGTCCTCCCTAGGCTTATTCTAGTCCAATTAGGGTTTTTAACCACTCTAATGCATCCAATAGGTGTGTTTGTGACCTTGGATTAACATTTAGGTTATTTTTATTCACCCTAGCCTTACTCTTGTTCAATTAGGGCTTTTAACAAATCTTGTGAATCTGATAGGTGTGTTTGTGACATTGGATTAACATTTAGGTCATTTTCGTCTTCCCTAAGCTTATTCTAGACCAACTAGGGTTTTTCACCAATCTTGTGCATCCAATAAGTTCATTTTTATCATTGGATTCAAATTTAGTTTATTTTCGTTATCCCTAGGCTTATTCTAGTCCAATTTGGGTTTTTAACCAATCTTGTGCATCCAATAAGTATGTTTGTGTCATTGGATTAACATTCACATCATTATCGTCTCCCCTAAGCTTATCCTAGTCTAATTAGGGTTTTAAACAAATCTTGTGCATTGAATAGGTGCGATAGTATCATTTTATTAATATTTAGGTCATTATCGTCCTCTCTAGGGTTATTTTAGTCCATTTAGGGTTTTTAACCAATCATGTGCATCCATTAAGTTTATTTGTGTCATTGGATTAATATTTAGGCCATGTCCGTTCTTCCTAGGCTTATTCTAGTCCAATTAGGATTATTAAATAATCTTGTGCATCCAATACGTGTGTTTGTGTCAAGGGATTAATATTTAGGTCAGTTTCGTCCTCCCTAGGCTTATCCTAGTCAAATTAGGGTTTTTTAACCACACTTGTGTATCAATTACGTGTGTTTTGTGTCATTGGATTGACGTTTAGGTCATTGTATTCCTCTCTAAGCTTATTGTAGACCATTTAGGGTCTTTAACCAATCTTGTGCATCCAATAAGTTCGTTCATGTCAATGGATAAACATTTAGGCCATTTTCATCTTCCGTTGGGTTATTTTAGTCCTTTTAGAGAATTTAACCAATATTGTGCATCACTGGATTAACATTTAGATCATTTTCATCCACCTTAGGCATATTCTAGTCAATTTAGGGTTTTTATGTAATCTTGTGCATCTAAAAAATTCGTTAGTGTCATTGGATTAACAATTAGGTCGTTTTCATCCTTCCCTAGGCTTAATCTAGTCCAATTAGGGTTTTTCACCAATCTTATGCATCCATTGATTGTGTTTGTTTCAATGGATTAACATTCAGGTCATTTTTGTGCTCCCTTTGCTTATGCTAGTCCAATTAGGGTTTTTAACCACTCTTGTGCATCCAATAGGTTTATTTTTGTTATTGGATTAACATTTAGGTCATTTTCGTCCTCCTTTGACTTATTATAGTCCAATTAGGGTTTATAAACAATCTTGTGCATCCAATAGGTGGGTTTGTGTCATGGGATTGACATTTAGGTCATTTTCATCCTCCTTAGACTTATCCTAGTACATTTAGGGTTTTTTACCAATCTTGTGCATCCAATACGTTCATTTCTGTCATTGGATTTACATTTAGGTAATTTTCGTCCTCCCAAGGCTTATTCTAATCCATTTAGAGTTTTTAGCCAATCTTGTGCATCCAATACGTGTGTATGTATAATTGGATTAACATTTAGGTCATTTTTGTCCACCATAGGCTTACTCTTGTCCAAGGGATTTTAACAAATCTTGTGAATCTGGTAGGTCTGTTTGTGACATTGGATCAAAATTTTAGTCATTTTCGTCCATCCTAAACTTATTATAGACAATTTAGGGTTTTTCCCCAATCTTGTGCATCGAATAAGCTTGTTTGTGTCATTGGATTAACAATGAGGTCATTTTCGTCCTCCTTGAGGTTATTTTTGTCCATTTAGGGTTTTTAACCAATCATGTGCAACCATTAAGTTTACTTGTGTCATTGGATTAACATTCAGGTCCTTTACGTCCTCCTTAAACTTATTTTTGTCCAAATTAGGGTTTTTAACCAATCTTGTGCATCTAATACGTGTGTTTGTGTCATTGGATTAACATTCAGGTATTTTTCTTTCTCCCTAGGCTTATTCTAGTCCGATTAGGGTTTTAATTAATCTTATGCATCCAATACGTGTTTTTATGTCATTGGAGTAACATTTAAGTCATTTTCGTCCTCCCTATGCTTATTATAGTCCAATTAGGGTTTTTAACAAATCTTGTGCATCCATTACGTATGTTTTTTAATTGGACTAACATTCAGGTCATTTTCGGCCTCCCTAGGCTTATTCTAGTTCAATCAGGGTTTTTGACCAATCTTGTGCATCCAATACTTGTGTTTGTGTCATTGGATTAACATTTAGGTTATTTTAATCCTCCTTCGGCTTATTCCACTCCAATTTGTGGTTTTAAACAATCTTGTGCATCCAATACGTGTGTTTGTGTCATTGGATTAACATTTTGGTCATTTTTGTCCTCCTTAGGGTTATTCTAGACCATTTAGGGTTTTAAACCAATCTTGGACATCCAATAAGTTTGTTTGATTTATTGGATTATCATTTAGGTCATTTTTGCCCTCCTTAGGCTTATTCTAGTCCAATTAGGGTTTTCAACCATCTTGTGCATCCAATACGTTTGTTTGTGACATTGGATTAACATTTTGGTAATTTTCGTCCTCCCTAGGCGTATTCTAGTCCAAATAGGATTTTTAACCAGTCTAATGCATCCAATAGATGTGTTTGTGTCATTGGATTAACGTTTAGTTCATTTTTGTCTTCCCATGGCTTATTCTAATCCGATTAGGGTTGTTAACCTAAGTCGTGCATCCAATAGGTGTGTTTGTGATATTGGACTGACATTTAGGTCATTTTCGTCCTCCCCAAGCTTATTCAAGACCAATTAGGGTTTTTTTTACCAATCTTGTGCATCCAATAAGTTCGTTCGTGTCATTGAATTGACATTTAGGCCATTTTCGTCCTCTCTTGGGTAATTTAAGTTAATTTAGAGATTTTAACCAATTTTGTGCATCAAATATGTTTATTGGTGTCATTAGATTAAAATTTATGTCATTAGATTAATATTTAGGTCATTTTCCTTCTCTGAGACCTATTCTTGTCCTATTAGATTTTTTAACACTCTTGTGCATCCAATACGTGTGTATGTGTCATTGGATTAACATTGAGGTCAATTTCGTCCTCCCTAGGCTTATTCTCCTCCAGTTAGGATTTTTAAGCAATCTTGTGAATCGATTACGTGTGTTTGTGTCATTAGATTAATATTTAGGTAATTTTCGGCCTCCCTAGTCTTATTTTGGTCCAATTTAGGGTTTTTAACAAATCTTGTGCATCTTATACTTGTGTTTGTGTCATTGGATTAATATCCATGTCATTTTCGTCCTCCCTAAGCTTATTCTACTCCATTTAGGGTTTTTAACCAATCTTGTGCATCCAATAGGTGTGTTTGTGTCAATGGATTAACATTTAGGTTATTTTCATCCTCTCTAGATTTATTCTAGCCCATTAAGGTTTTTAACCAATATTATGCATCCAATACGTGTGTTTGTGTTATTGGATTAATATTTAGGTCACTTGAATCCAAATAGGGTTTCTGAATAATCTTGTGTATCTAATAGTTGTGTTTGTGTCACTGGACTAACATTTAGGTCATTTGCATCCACCTTAGGCTTATTCTAGTCCATTTAGGGTTTTTATGTAATCTTGTGCATCTAAAAAGTTCGTTAGTGTCATTGGATTAACATTCAGGTCATTTTCGTGCTCCCTGTGCTTATGTTAGTCCAATTAGGGTTTTTAACCACTCTTGTGCATCCAATAGGTTTTTTTTTTGTTATTGGATAACATTTAGGTCATTTTCGTCCTTCTTAGACTTATTATAGTCCAATTAGGGTTTATAAACAATCTTGTGCATCCAATAGGTGGGTTTGTGTCAAGGGATTTACATTTAGGTCATTTTCATCCTCGTTAACCTTATCCTAGTACATTTAGGGTTTTAACCAATCTTGTGCATCCAATACGTTCATTTGTGTCATTGGATTAACATTTAGGTAATTTTCGTCCTCCCAAGGCTTATTCTAATCCATTTAGAGTTTTTAACCTATCTTATGCATCCAATAGGTGTTTTTGTGTCATTGGATTAACATTTAGGTTACCCTCGTCCTCCCTAAGCTTATTCTACTACATTTAGGATTTTTCACCAATCTTGTGCATGCAATAAGATCATTTGTGTCATTGGATTAATATTTAGGTCATTTTCGTCTTCCATAGGCTTGTGCTAGTCCAATTAGGATATTAAACCTATCTTGTGCATCCAATACGTGTGTTTGTGTTCTTAGATTAATATTTAGGTCATTTTCGTCCTCCCTAAGCTAATTCTAGACCATGTAGGGTTTTTAACCAATCATGTGCATCCAATAAGTTTATTTGTGTAATGGGATTAATATTTAGGTCCTTTTCGTCCTACCTAGGGTTATTCTAATCCATGTAGGGTTTTTAACCAATCTTGTGCATCAAATAAGTTGAATCATTTCATTGAATTAACATTTAGGTTATTCTCGTCCTCCTTAGGACTATTCTAGTCCAATTAGTATTCCTTTGTGTCATTTGATTAACATTTAGTTCATTTTTTCCTCCTTAGGCTTATTCTTGTCCGATTAGGGCTTTTAACCAATCTTGTAAATAAAATAGGTGTGTTTGTCACATTGGATTAACATTTAGGTCATTTTCGTCCTCCCTAAGCTTGTTCTAGTCCATTTAAGGTTTTTAACCAATATTATGCATCCATTAAGTTCATTTGTGTCATTGGATTAATATTTAGGTCATTTTTAACCAATCTAGGCTTATTATGCTCCATTAGGGTTTTTAGCCAATGTTGTGTATCCAATTCATGTGTATTTGTCATTGGATTCAGAGTCATGTCGTTTTCGTCCTCCCTAGGCTTATTCTAGTTTTATTAAGGTTTTTAACCAATCTTGTGCACCCAATACATGTGTTTGTGTCAACAGATTAACATTCATGGCCTTTTCGTCCTCGCTAGGCTTATTCTAGTCCAATTATGGTTTTAACAAATCTTTTGCATCCAATAGGTGTGTTAGTGTCATTGCATTACCATTTATGTCCGATTCGTCTTCCCTAGGCTTAATATAGTCCAATTTGGGTTTTTAACCAATCTTGTGCATCAAATACGTGTGTTTGTGTCATTAGATTAACATTTAGGTCATTTCCGTCCTCCCTAGATGACCAATCTTGTGCATCCAATACGTGTCTTTGTATCAATCGATTACTATTTAGGTCATTTTCGTCCTCCCTAAGGTTATTTTAGTCCAATTAGGGTTTTTAACCAATCTTGTGCTTCCAATACGTGTGTTTGTGTCAATGGATTAATATTCAGGTCATATTCGTCTTCCTTAAGCTTATTCTAGTTAAATTAAGGTTTTTAACCAAACTTGTGCATCCAATAAGTACAGTTCTGCCATTGAATTAAAATATAGGTCATTTTCGTCCACCCTATGCTTATTCTAGTCAAATTAGTCTTTTTAACCAATCTTGTGCGTTGAATATGTTTGTTTGTGTCATTGAATTAACAATTAGGTCATTTTGATCCTCCCTAGGCTTATTCTAGATCATTTAGGGTTTTTAACTAATCTTGTGCATCCAATAAGTTTGTTCGTGTCATTGGATTAACATTTAGGTCATTTTCATCTTCCCTAGGTTTATTTTAGTCCATTTAGGGTTTTGAACCAATCTTGTGCATCAAATAAGTTTATTTGGGACATTCGATTAACATTTAGGTCATGTTCATTGGATTAATATTCAAGTCATTTTCGTCCTCCCAAGGCTTATTCTAATACGATTAGGGTTTTTAAGCCAATATGTGTGTTTGTGTCCTTGGATTAGCATTTAGGTCATCTTCGTCCTCCTTAGGCTTATTCTAGTCCAGTTAGGGTATTTGACAAATCTTGTGCATCAAATAAGTGTTTTTTATCATTGGAATAACATTTTGGTCGTTGTCATCCTCCCTAAGCTTATTCTTGTCCAATTAGGGTTTTTAACCAATCTTGTTCCTCAATTACTCGTGTTGGTGTCGATGGATTAACATTTTGGTCATTTTAGTCCTCCCTAGGCTTATTCTAGTCCAATTAGGGTTTTTAACCACTCTAGTGCATCTAATTAGTTGACTTGTATCATTGGATTAACATTTAGGTCATTTTTATCCAACCTAGGCTTATTCTTGTTCAATTAGGGATTTTTACAAATCTTGTGAATCCGAAAGCTATGTTTGTGACATTGGATTATCATTTAGGTCATTTTCGTCCGCCCTAAGCTTATTCAAGACCATTTAGATTTTTTCACCAATCTTGTGCATCCAATAAGTTGTTTTGTATCATTGGATTAACAATTAGGTCATCTTCGTCCTCCCTAGGCTTATTCTAGTCCAATTAGGGTTTTTAACCAATCTTGTGCATCCAATACGTGTGTTTGTGTCATTTGATTAATATTTATGTCTTACCAACCTCCCTAAGGTTATGTTAGTCCATTTAGGGGTTTTAACCAATCATGTGCATCCAATAAGCTTATTTCTATCATTGGATTAATAATTACGTCATTTTCGTTCTCCTTAGGCTTATTCTAGTCGAATTAGGATTTTTAACCAATCTTGTGCATCCAATACGTGTGTTTGTGTCATCGGATTAATATTTAGGTCATTTACGTCTTCCCTAGGCTTATTGTAAGACCCATAATTTTAAAGTACACTTTATGTATTTTATATGTTTTGGATTTTGGCTCGGAGGCGTTTTAGCCAAAGTTAATAATATTATGGAGTTTATAGGAACAGAAAGTTATTTTGACACCGTTTAGAATTACTCGTCGATAAATAAATTTAAATTAAGTGCGGTAAATCCTTTACGGAGAATTTAATGCGTTACGGGTGAAATGGTAATTTATCAAATATCTAGATATTTTGAGATATTTGTTAAGTTATATTTAATATATATATATATATATATATGTTTGCTTGGAGAGAATAGAAAGAAAGGAAATTAGAAGGAAGGAAAAGGAAAAGAAAAGGTTATATAAAGGAAAGAAGGAAATAGAAAGGTAGGAAAGCAAAGAAAGGAAAAAGGAAGGAAAGAAAATTCAGAATTCCATCTTCTTCCTCCCTACGCGTGACCCCCCATTTTCCCTTCTCCTCCATTTTCGTCTTTCGTTGCTTTCTTTCTTCAAGACTAGTAACCCAAGGTTGGGTGAGTGTTAGAACAAGGATTTCACAACTCCACTCTTCCTCTTTGATTCAAAAACGAAGAAAAACGGTATTTGAGATTCAAACACAAACCCCTCCATTTCTTCTAGATCCAAGCTTCATTTCGCGAAGAGTTAGAAGGGAAAGTTGCTCACTACCACGCCACGGTGCTAGGGGACCAATTTGGAGGCGACGTTGCGAGCGGAGATTTTTACCGGATTTGCTCGCGGTACCAGAAACGCACGTTAGAGCTAACGCGAAGGTAAGGGCTCCTTCCAAACTTTTAGTTTGCATCTAGGGCCTTATATGTGGTTGTGTGGAAACGAATTTTGTTAGGATTGGAGTATTATTTTGGGAAAAATGAATTTACCTCACGTATGTAAGATTTTGAGTAAATGAAACTTGTGTGTTTTGAGTAGTGGATTGTGTCGATTTGTGTTCGTTGTTTTTGACATGCTCTTAATTGATATTGATGAAATTTGATATGTGTATGGTTGGATCTCGTGAATAAATGAATTGATGTGTTTTGATGTGAGAATTTGTTTGAGTTTGTGTTGTGTGGAATTTGAAAACCATTAAGTTAAATGAGTATTAAGAATGGGGAATCTCTTAATGTCTTGTTTACTTAATGTGCGTTTGTTTGTGAAAAATCGTTTAAGTTAACTGGGCGTTAAGAATGGGGAATCTCTTAATGTCTCGGTTACTTAACATTTTGTTTTGAAAACCATTTAAGTTAACTGGGCGTTAAGAATGGGGAATCTCTTAATGTCTCGGTTACTTAATATTTTGTTTTAAAGAAAAATCGTTTAAGTTAACTGGGCGTTAAGAATGGGGAATCTCTTAATGTCTCGGTTACTTAATATTTGTTTTTGAAAATCGTTTAAGTTAACTGGGCGTTAAGAATGGGGAATCTCTTAATGTCTCGGTTACTTAATATTTTGTTTTAAAGAAAAATCGTTTAAGTTAACTGGGCGTTAAGAATGGGGAATCTCTTAATGTCTCGGTTACTTAATATTTTGTTTTAAAGAAAAATCGTTTAAGTTAACTGGGCGTTAAGAATGGGGAATCTCTTAATGTCTCGGTTACTTAATATTTTGTTTTAAGAAAAATCGTTTAAGTTAACTGGGCGTTAAGAATGGGGAATCTCTTAATGTCTCGGTTACTTAATATTTTGTTTTAAAGAAAAATCGTTTAAGTTAACTGGGCGTTAAGAATGGGGAATCTCTTAATGTCTCGGTTACTTAATATTTTGTTTTAAAGAAAAATCGTTTAAGTTAACTGGGCGTTAAGAATGGGGAATCTCTTAATGTCTCGGTTACTTAATATTTTGTTTTAAAGAAAAATCGTTTAAGTTAACTGGGCGTTAAGAATGGGGAATCTCTTAATGTCTCGGTTACTTAATATTTTGTTTTAAAGAAAAATCGTTTAAGTTAACTGGGCGTTAAGAATGGGGAATCTCTTAATGTCTCGGTTACTTAATATTTTGTTTTGAAAACCGTTTAAGTTAACTGGACGTTAAGGAGGGGGAACCTCTTAATGCCTCGGTTACTTAATATTTTGTTTTAAAGAAAAATCGTTTAAGTTAACTGGGCGTTAAGAATGGGGAATCTCTTAATGTCTCGGTTACTTAATATTTTGTTTTAAAGAAAAATCGTTTAAGTTAACTGGGCGTTAAGAATGGGGAATCTCTTAATGTCTCGGTTACTTAATATTTTGTTTTAAAGAAAAATCGTTTAAGTTAACTGGGCGTTAAGAATGGGGAATCTCTTAATGTCTCGGTTACTTAATATTTTGTTTTAAAGAAAAATCGTTTAAGTTAACTGGGCGTTAAGAATGGGGAATCTCTTAATGTCTCGGTTACTTAATATTTTGTTTTAAAGAAAAATCGTTTAAGTTAACTGGGCGTTAAGAATGGGGAATCTCTTAATGTCTCGGTTACTTAATATTTTGTTTTAAAGAAAAATCGTTTAAGTTAACTGGGCGTTAAGAATGGGGAATCTCTTAATGTCTCGGTTACTTAATATTTTGTTTTAAAGAAAAATCGTTTAAGTTAACTGGGCGTTAAGAATGGGGAATCTCTTAATGTCTCGGTTACTTAATATTTTGTTTTAAAGAAAAATCGTTTAAGTTAACTGGGCGTTAAGAATGGGGAATCTCTTAATGTCTCGGTTACTTAATATTTTGTTTTAAAGAAAAATCGTTTAAGTTAACTGGGCGTTAAGAATGGGGAATCTCTTAATGTCTCGGTTACTTAATATTTTGTTTTAAAGAAAAATCGTTTAAGTTAACTGGGCGTTAAGAATGGGGAATCTCTTAATGTCTCGGTTACTTAATATTTTGTTTTAAAGAAAAATCGTTTAAGTTAACTGGGCGTTAAGAATGGGGAATCTCTTAATGTCTCGGTTACTTAATATTTTGTTTTAAAGAAAAATCGTTTAAGTTAACTGGGCGTTAAGAATGGGGAATCTCTTAATGTCTCGGTTACTTAATATTTTGTTTTAAAGAAAAATCGTTTAAGTTAACTGGGCGTTAAGAATGGGGAATCTCTTAATGTCTCGGTTACTTAATATTTTGTTTTAAAGAAAAATCGTTTAAGTTAACTGGGCGTTAAGAATGGGGAATCTCTTAATGTCTCGGTTACTTAATATTTTGTTTTAAAGAAAAATCGTTTAAGTTAACTGGGCGTTAAGAATGGGGAATCTCTTAATGTCTCGGTTACTTAATATTTTGTTTTAAAGAAAAATCGTTTAAGTTAACTGGGCGTTAAGAATGGGGAATCTCTTAATGTCTCGGTTACTTAATATTTTGTTTTGAAAACCGTTTAAGTTAACTGGACGTTAAGGAGGGGGAACCTCTTAATGTCTCGGTTACTTAATATTTTGTTTTGAAAACCGTTTAAGTTAACTGGACGTTAAGGAGGGGGAACCTCTTAATGTCTCGGTTACTTAATATTTTGTTTTAAAGAAAAATCGTTTAAGTTAACTGGGCGTTAAGAATGGGGAATCTCTTAATGTCTCGGTTACTTAATATTTTGTTTTAAAGAAAAATCGTTTAAGTTAACTGGGCGTTAAGAATGGGGAATCTCTTAATGTCTCGGTTACTTAATATTTTGTTTTAAAGAAAAATCGTTTAAGTTAACTGGGCGTTACAGGGTGTTTAGTTGTGTTGTAAAATGATCAGATTAGGTTGACATAGAGGGATTAGATGTCTTTCTTTTGTATTGTATTTATTTTAAAATGGAAGACTGTACCTATACTAATATTGTCAGCTTGACATGTTATTTTCGATGGGTTACATGTACCAACTTTTGATGTATAAATACTTTGGATTCGTATTTCAAAAACTATTTCGCTGCTTGTAAATTCTGTTGACTTAATTGTCGTTGTGTTACGACTTAAATATTTATCCAAATGTATTTTACCTTACTTAATTCTTTGTTTTATTTTAATTCTTTTGAAAAAAAAAAATATACACCCTCGCTTAGAAAAACGGGGTGTTACACTTATTCTAGTCCATTTAGGATTTTTAACCAATCTTATGCATCCAATACATGTGTTTGTGTCATTGGATTAATATTTGGGGTCCAATTTAGGGTTTTTAACCAATCTTGTGCATCTAATACGTGTGTTTGCGTCATTGGATTAAAATCATGTCATTTCGTCCTCCCTAAACTTTTCTTGTCCATTTAAGGTTTTTTAACCAATGTTGTGCATCCAATAGGTGTGTCTGTGTCATTGGATTAACATTTAGGTTATTTTCATCCTCTCTAGATTTTTTCTAGTCTATTAAGGGTTTTCAATATTACGCATGCAATACATGTGTTTGTGTTATTGGATTATCATTTAGGTCACTTTCGTCATCCCTCGGTTTATTTTAGTCCAATTAGGGTTTTTAAATAATCTTGTGTATCTAATAGGTGTCTTTGTGTCACTAGATTAACATTTAGGTCTTTTTCATCCTTCCCTAGGCTTAATCTAGTCCAATTAGGGTTTCTAACCAATCTTGTGCATCCATTGACTGTGTTTGTTTCATTGGATTAACATTCAGGTCATTTTCATCCACCTTAGTCTTATTCTAGTCCATTTAGGGTTTTTATGTAATCTTTTGCATCTAAAAAGTTTGTTAGTGTCAATGGATTAACAATTAGGTCGTTTTCATCCTTCCCTAGGCTTAATCTAGTCCAATTAGGGTTTTTAATCACTCTTGTGCATCCTATAGGTTTGTTTTTGTTATTGGATTAACATTTAGGTCATTTTCGTCCTCCTTAGGCTTATCCTAGGACATTTAGGGTTTTTAACCAATCTTGTGCATCCAATACGTTCATTTGTGTCATTGGATTAACATTTAGGTAATTTTCGTCCTCCCAAGGCGTATTCAAATCCATTTAGAGTTTTTAACCAATCTTGTGCATCCAATAGGTGTGTTTGTGTCATTGGATTAACATTTAGGTTATCCTCGTCCTCCCTAAGCTTATTCTAGTACATTTAGGATTTTTAACCAATCTTGTGCATCCAATAAGATCATTTGTGTCATTTGATTAATATTTAGGTCATTTTCGTCTGCCATAGGCTTATCCTAGTCCAATTAGGATTTTAAACCTATCTTGTGCATCCAACACTTGTGTTTGTGTCATTAGATTAACATTTATGTCATTTTCGTCCCCCTAGGCTTATTCTAGTCCAATTAGGGTTTTTAACCACTCTAGTGAATATAATAGGTGTGTTTGTGTCATTGGATTAACATTTCGTTCATTTTCGGTCTCCTTAGGCTTATTCTTGTCCAATTAGGGTTTTTAACAATCTCGGTCATCCAATACGTGTGTTTGTGTTATTGGATTAACATTTATGTCAATCTTGTGCATCCAATGAATGTTTTTAGTCAATCTTGTGCATCCAATATGTGTGTTTGTGTCATTGGATTAACATTTTGTTCATTTTCGGCCTCCCTAGGGTTATTCTAGTCCAATTAGGGTTTTTATACACTCTGGTGCATCCAATAAGTTTACTTGTATAATTGGATTAACATTTAGGTCATTTTCATCCACCCTAGGCTTATTCTTGTCCAATTAGGGGTTTTAACAAATCTTGTGAATCCGACAGGTGTATTTGTGACTTTGGATTAATATTTAAGTCATTTTCCTCCACCCTAGACCATATAAAATATTTCACCAATCTTGTGCATCGAATAAGTTTGTTTGTGTCATTAGATTAACATTAGGTCATTTTCGTCCTCCCTAGGGTTATTTTAGTCCATTTAGGCATTTTAACCAATTATGTGCATCCATTAAGTTTAATTGTGTTTTTGGATTAACAATAAGGTCATTTTCGTCCTCCGTAGGCGTATTCTAGTTCAATCAGGGATTTTAACCAATCTTGTGCTTCCAATACGTGTGTTTGTGACATTGAATTAACATTTAGTTCATTTTTGTCCTCTCTAGGGTTATTCTTGTCCAATTAGGGTTTTTAACCATCATGTGCATCCAATACGTGTGTTTGTGTCATTGGATGAAAATTTTGGTCATTTTCGTCCTCCCTAGGCTTATTCTAGTCCAAATACGGTTTTTAACCACTCTAGTGCATCCAATAGGTGTGTTTATAACATTGGACTGACAATTAGGTCATTTTCGTCCTCCGCAAACTTATTCAAGACCAATTAGGGTTTTTTACCGACGTTATGCATCCAATAAGTTGGTGTGTGTCGTTGGATTAACATTTAGGCCATTTTTTCCTCTCTAGGGTAATTTTAGTTAATTTAGAGATATTAACCAATCTTGTGCATCAAATATGTTTATTAGTGTCATTCGATTAAAATTTAGGTCATTTTCGTCCTCCCTAGACTTATTCCAATCCATTTAGAATTTTTTAACCAATCATGTGCATCGAATTAGTTTATTTGTGTCATTGGATTAATACTTAGGTCATTTTCCTTTTTCCGAAACATATTTTTGTCCAATTAGGTTTTTTAACAATCTTGTGTATGCAATAAGTGTGTATGTGTCATTGGATTAACATTTAGGTCATTTTCGTCATCCCTAGGCTTATTCTACTCAAATTAGGGATTTTAAGCAACCTTGTACATCCAATAAGTGTGTTTGTGTCATTGGATTAATATTTAGGTAACTTTTGGCCTCCCTAGGCTTATTTTGGTCCAATTTAGGCTTTTTAACCAATCTTGTGCATTTAATACGTGTGTTTGTGTCATTGGATGAACATTCAAGTTATTTTCGTCCTTGCTAAGCTTAGTCTAGTCCAATTAGGGTTTTTAACCTATCTTGTGCATCCAATAGGTGTGTTTATGTCAATGGATTAACGTTTAGGTTATTTTCATCCTCACTAGACTTATTCTAGTCCATTAAGGGATTTTAACCAATATTGTGCATCCAATACGTGTGTTTGTGTTATTGGATTAACATTTAGGTCATTTTCGTCATCCCTAGGCTTATTTTAGTCCAACTGGGGTTTCTAAATAAATTTGTGTATCCAATAGGTTGTTTGTGTCACTGGATTAACATTTAGGTCATTTTCATCCACCTTAGATTTATTCTAGTCCATTTAGGGTTTTTAACCAATCTTGTGCATCTAAAAAGGTCTTCCGTGTCATTGGATTAACAATTAGGTCATTTTCATCCTCCCTAGGGTTACTTTAGTTTAATAAGGGTTTTTAACCAATTTTGTGCATCCCATACGTGTGTTTGTGTTTTTGGATTAACATTAAGTTCATTTTCGTGCTCCCTAAGCTTATTCTAGTCCAATTAGAGTTTTTAACCAATCTTGCGCATCCATTAACTGTGTTCGTTTTATTGGATTAACATGCAGGTCATTTTCATGCTCCCTAGGCTTATGCTAGTCCAATTAGGGTTTTAAACCACTCTTGTTCATTCAATTGGTTTGTTTTTGTTATTGGGTTAACATTTAGGTCATTGATGTCCTCCTTAGGCTTATTGTAGTCCAATTAGGGTTTATAAACAATCTAGTGCATCCAGTAGGCGGGTTTGTATCATTGGATGGACATTTAGGTCATTTTGTGTCATTGGATTAATATTTAGGTCATTTTCGTCATCCATAGGCTTATGCTAGTCCAATTACGATTTTTAACCTATCTTGTGCATCCAATACGTGTGTTTGTGTCATTAGATTAACATTTAGGTCATTTTGGTCCTCCCTAGGCTTATTCTAGTCCAATTAGAGTTTTAACGAGTCTTGTGCTTCCAATACACGTCTTTGTGTCATTGAATTAACATTAAGGTCATTTTCGTCCTTCTTAGGCTTATTATAGTCCAAATAGGGTTTTTAACCAATCATGTGCATCTAATAGGTGTGTATGTAACATTGGATTAACATTTAGGTCCTTTTCGTCATCCATATGCTTATTCTTGTCAAATTAGGGTTTTTAACCAATCTTGTGCATCCAATACATGTGTATGTGTCATTGGATTACCATTTAGTTCATTGTCGTCTTCCCTAATCTTATTCTAGTCCCATTAGGGATTTTAACCAATCTTGTGCATCCAATAGATGTGTTTGTGCATCCCTAAGCTTATTCTAGTCCATTTAGGGATTTTAAGAAATCTTGTCCCATTAGATTAACATTTAGGTCATTTTCGTCCTCCTTAAGCTTATTCTTCACCATTTAGGGTTTATTAACCCATCTTGTGATCCGATAAGTTTATTTGTGTCATTAGATTAATATTTAGGTGATTTTCGTTGTCCCTAGGCTTATTCTAGTCCAATTATGGTTTGTAACCAATCTTGTGCATCCAATATGTGTGTCTGGGTCATTGGATTAATATTTAGGTCATTTTCGTCATCCTTAAGCTTATTCTAGTCCAATTAAGGTTTTTAACCAATCTTGTGTATCCAATACGTATGTTTGTGTCACTGGATTAACATATAGGTCATTTCCGTCCTCCCTAGATTTATTCTAGTCCATTTAGTGTTTTTAACCAATCTTGTGCATCCAATACGTTTGTTTGTGTTATTGGATTATCATTTAGGTCATTTTCGTCCTCCCTAGGCTTATTCTAGTCCAATTAGAGTTTTTAAACAATCTTGTGCATCCCATAGGTGTGTTTGAGTCATTGGATTAACATTTAGCTGATTTTCATCCTCTATAGATTTATCCTATTCCATTTAGGGTTTTTAACCAACCTTGTGCATCCTATAAGTTCATTTGTACATTTGGATTAACATTTAGGTCATTTTTCGTCCTCCCAAGGCTCATTCTAATCCACTTAGGGTTTCTAACCGAAGTTGTACATCCAATAAGTTCATTTGTGTCATTGGATTACTATTTAGGTATTTTTAGTCCTCCCTAGGCTTATTCTAGATCAATTAGGGTTTTTAAAAAATCTTGTGGATCCAATACGTTTGTTTGTGTCATTGGATTAACATTTAGGTCATTTAAGTCATCCTTAGGCTTATTCTAGTCAAATTAGGGTTTTTAAGTAATTTTGTGCATCCAATACGTGTGTTTGTGTCATTGGATTAACATTTAGGTCATTTTCGTCCTCCCTAGGCTTATTCTAGGCGAATTAGTTCTTTTAACCAATCTTGTGCATCCAATACGTGTGTATGTGTCATTGGATTAACATTCAGCTCATTATCGTCCTCCCTAAGCTTATTCTAGTGCAATTAGGGTTTTTAACCAATCTTGTGCATCCAATAGTTGTGTGTGTTATTGGATTACCATTTAGATTATTTTTATCCTCCCAAGGCTTATTCTAGTCCAGTTAGAGTTTTTTAAAAATCTTGTGCATCCAATACGTGTGTTTGTGTTATTGGATAAACATTTAGGTCATTTTTTGCCTCCCTAGGCTTATTCTAGTCCAATTATGGTTTTTAAACAACCTTGTGCATCCAATATGTGTGTTTGTGTCATTGGATTATCATTTAAGTCATTTTCATCCTCCTTATGCGTATTCTAGTTCATTTAGGGTTTTCAACCAATCTTGTGCTTCCAATAAGTTTATTGGTGTCATTGGATCAACATTTAGGTCATTTTCGTCCTCCCTTGGCTTATTCAAGTCCAATTAGGAGTTTTAACCAATCTTGTGCATCAAATATGTTTGTTTGTGTCATTGGATTAACATTTAGGTATATTTCGTCCTCCCAAAGCTTATTCTCTACCATTTAGGGTTTTTAACCAATCATGTGTATCCAATATGTTTATTTGTGTCATTGGATTTAATATTTAGCTCATTTTCGTTCTCCCTAGGCTTATTCTAGTCAAATTATGGTTTTTAAGCAAATCTTGTTTATCCAATACTTGTGTTTGTGTCATTGGATTAACATTTAGATCATTGTCGTCCTCCCAAAGCTTATTCTAGTCCTATTAGGGTTTTTAAACAATCTTGTGCATCCAATATGTGTGGTTTTGTCATTGGATTTACATTTTTGCCATTTTTATCCTCCTTAGGCTTATCCTACTCCATTTAGGGTTTTTAACCAATCTGGTGCATCCAATAAGTTCATTTGTGTTATTGGATTATCATTTAGGTCATTTTCGTCCTCCCAAGGCTTATTCTAATCCATTTAGGGTTTTTAACCAATCTTGTGTAAGTACAAAAGTGCGCCTAAGAGTGGGGGTGAATTAGGTGTTTAGAAATTTTCTTGTTTTTAGAGATTTAGTGTTTGATTTTTCTGATTTAAGATAGTGTATGGAAAAGATAAATGGCAGAAAAATAAAGAACACAAAGATATTATCCTGGTTCCCCTTATGACCAAGGGTACATCCAGTCCTCTTGCACACTACAAGAGATTTTCCACTATTGTTAGAATAAGTACAAGTCCCACCCTAGGACCTTTGTTACATACTCCTAACAATCACCCTAAGATAGCACACCATTATCTTAGTTTACAAAACTTGAAGAAAGAACACCACTTTCCTCAATTTACAATACTTGAATGGTTTAGAAATATATTGTTTTGACTTAGATCAATATGATATAACAGTTGATGTACAATGATAACAATCCAATATAATTTCAAGTACACTAGAGAACTTTTCTCAATGATATGAAAATGTAAAATCTGTACTTGAAATATAAAAGTGAAACTTTGAAGAAATCAAAACATTTTAGAAAGTTTGTTCAAAGTTTGTTCAAGGTTTGGTTGTGGGACTGGGTTATGTTTGATCTGAAGTTATGGTGTATTTATACTCCATAAACATCTCTTCAAATTCGTGGCCATTGATCCAAGAGGTTTGATGAAGAAATGCAATGATTCAGAACCATTTCAGAATTGAAAAATTGCATTGTTTCCAGCTGTATTCGACTACAGCTTGTGTGTAGTCGAATACACATCCTTTTAACGTTCAGTTTTATTTGAATTTTGAAGCTTGTATTCGAATACACATTCTTGTATTCGAATACAGATGTTTGAATTTGGCTACTGACTTGTTTGTATTCGGCTACAACATGTTGTATTCGAATACAACATTGTATTTTGCCAAAAATATTATTTTCAAACATTATTTATATATTTTGACACTTTGAAAACCCTTTTGATGCATATGCTAAAATGAAAGGTTCTCATGTGCATTTGAAATATACGAATATTAGATTGCATCATGTACCTTTACATTATAAAGCTTTTAGCATATTTGACCATAGTTGTCTTTGATGTTTGACTTCTTTTTGAGCTTGCAACTTGATCACTTTCCTTGGTCTTTGTCTTCATCAAAAACATGTATTTTACATTCTCCCCCTTTTTGATAATGACAAAACCTTGCTGTTGTTGAGACTTCAAAGTGTTTGATCGTTTTTAATCTTTCTCCCCCGTAATACATGCTTACTCCCCCTTTGAGCTTAAGTTCATGCCATCATGTTTTAAACATTTTGAAGACCTACAAAAGTGTTTAACAACAACAACATACCAATTTTCTCCCCCTTTTGACATGATAAAAAAGAAGGAAAATCAACAAACAAAATACTAAGCATATATAGGGAAAATCGCAAATATATATTAGACTACACACATGTTGTTTTGAAATACAGGATTTTCTGGAAATATGTATTTGAATACATACAATGTGTATTCGGCTACGATATTAAAATTTTGTTTTTAAACGAAATTTTCACTAAAAAGACGAAATGTAAAGCACATTTTCATATTTACAGAACACATAAACATTAAAGAATCAATTTTATCAACATATCAAGTGAAGATTTTAGATGTTGAAGAGAAGTGACTTACAAAGAATCAATACCTTGTATTAGTACCTTTCTTGACCCACACATAATTCCCATTTGAAACACCAAATTTATTAAAATGACAAGCATTATGTGTGTGGCCATTTTGACCACAATAAAAGCATGTAGGAGTAGATTTACTGGTATATGTATGTATATGAGGTTTCTTTTGAATAAAATTCTTCTTATAATAATGATGATCTTTTTGCATAATTATAACTTTTTCTTTGTTGGATTGGTCACTTGCCTTAACAAAGATGGTTTTATTTATACTGGGTTTATCAAATTTTGAGTAACCATGATCACTTTTTTTATTATAATATATTTGCATATTAAGGACATTTTCCAATCCAACTTGTCCATTTTCATATCTTTCAATTACTTTATTTAATTGGACAATTTTGAAAGAAAGAGAATCACACTTATCGCATGTAAAATTATGTTTTAATTTTTCAGAATCTTTTTCCATAGTGTCAATTTTCTCTTTAAGATATGAAATTTGTTTCTTTTGAGTTGACAATATTTTGAACAGATTTTTACATTCCATAAGTAATTCTTTAATTGCATTTTGAGCATCATTATACTCAATAAATAATTCACTATTAGTATCATTATTATGAGAAGAGTCTTTGTTACTAACCTCTTCTTCTTCGTCGAATTGGTGTGATGCCATCAATGCAACATTTGCACATTCGTCCCTTTCCGACTCCAAAGATGAACTGGCTTCATTGTCCTCCCATGCTATATAGGCCTTTTTGGATTCTTTCTTCTTGTGAGCATTTTTCTTAATATTTGGGCATTCTGCTTTTACGTGTTCTTGCTTGCCACACTCAAAACAAGTGAAGTTTTGATTCGAAGTGGAGACATCCTTCTCCCTAAAAGTTTTTCTTTTCTTTCCAATTTTATAAGTTTTTTCATTTTGAAGGAACATACCAAATTTCTTTACAAGGGAGGTGATGTTCTCATCTTCATCAGAATTCTCATCATCGATTTTCTCTTTTGACTATGCTTTTAAGGCAATGCTCTTTGGCTTGTTTTCTTGAATTTCATTTTGTTCTAGCCTTTCAAATTCAATTTCATGTTCTTGAAGTTTTCCAAAAAGTGCAGAAAGAGACATCTTTGATAGGCTTTTCTTTTCAGAAATTGCCGTTACTTTAGGTTGTCATGCCCTTGTTAATGATCTCAGAACTTTAAGGTTCAATTCATCAATAGTGAAGATTTTTCCAAGCGCCGTCAAGTGGTTGATCAGATGAGAAAATCTTTTCTCCAAGTCTAGAATAGATTCTTTGGGCTACATTCGAAACAATTCATATTCTTGAGATATAATGTGTTGAGTTTGGAACGTTTTACCTCAATAGTTCCTTCATGTGTTACTTCAAGTGTATCCCAGATTTCTTTAGCCGTTTTGCAATGTGACACACGAAAGCATTCATCTATTCCAAGTGCTAATTGTATCATATTTTTGGCCTTCTTATCAAATAGCATTTTCCTCTTGCCATCATTTGTCCATGAAGCTTTAATTTTTTATTCTTCTTTATTGTCGATGACTGTTTTTGGAACATAGATTAAAATTTAGGTCATTTACGTCTTCCTTAGACTTATTCCACTCCATTTAGGGTTTTTAACCAATCATGTGCATCCAATAAGTTTATTTGTGTTATTGAATTAATATTTAGGTCATTTTCCTTCCTCGAGGCTTATTCTTGTCCAATTAGGTTTTTTAACAATCTTGTGCATCCAATACGTGTGTATGTGTCATTGGATTAACATTTAGGTCATTTTCGTCCTCCCTAGGCTTATTCTACTCCAATAAGGGTTTTCAAGCAATCTTGTGCATCCAATACGTGTGTTTGTGTCATTAGATTAATATTTAAGTGATTTTCCGCCTCACTAGGCTTATTTTGGTCCAATTTAGGATTTTTAACCAATCTTGTCCATCTAATACTTGTGTTTGTGTCATTGGATTAACATTCATGTTATTTTCGTTCTCCCTAAGCTTATTCTAGTCCAATTAGGGTTTTTAACCAATCTTGTGCACCCAATAGGTGTGTTTGTGTCAATGGATTAACATTTAGGTTATTTTGATCCACTCTAGATTTATTCTAGTCCATTAAGGGTTTTTAACCAATATTGTGCATCCAATACGCGTGTTTGCGTTATTGGATTAACATTTAGGTCATTTTCGTCATCCCTAGGCTTACTTTAGTCCAATTAGGGTTTTTAAATAATCTTGTGTATCCAATAGGTGTGTTTGTGTCACTGGATTAACATTTAGGTCATTTTCGTTCACCTTAGGCTTATTCTAGTCCATTTAAGGTTTTTAACCAATCTGGTGCATCTAAAAAGTTTGTTTGTGTCATTGGATTAACAATTAGGTCATTTTCATCCTCCCCAGGGTTATTTTAGTCCAATTAGGGTTTTTAACCAATCTTGTGCATCCAATATGTGTGTTTGTGTTTTTGGATTAACATTAAGTTCATTTTCGTGCTCCCTAGGCTTATTCTAGTCCAATAAGGATTTTTTAACCAATCTTGTGCATCCATTGACTGTGTTTGTTATATTGGATTAACATTCAGGTCATTTTCGTGCTCTGTAGGCTTATGCTAGTCCAATTAGGGTTTTTAACCACTCATGTGCATCCAATAGGTTTGTTTTTATTATTTGATTAGCGTTTAGGTCATTTTCTTCCTTCGTAGGCTTATTCTAGTCCAATTAGGGTTTATAAACAATATTGTGCATCGAATAGGTGGGTTTGGGTCATTGGATTGACTTTTAGGTCATTTTCATCCTCCTTAGGCTTATCCTAGTATATTTAAGGTTTTTAACCAATCTTGTGCATCCAATACGTTCATTTGTGTCATTGGATTAACATTTAGGTAATTTTCGTCATCCCAAGGCTTATTCTAATCCATTTAGAGTTTTTAACCAATCTTGTTCATGCAATAGGATTATTTGTGTAATTGGATTAACATTTAGGTTATCCTCATCCTCCCTAAGCTTATTATAGTACATTTAGGATTTTTAACCAATCGTGTGTATCCAATAAGATCATTTGTGTCATTGGATTAATATTTAGGTCATTATCGTCATCCATAGGCTTATGCTAGTCCAATTAGGATTAATATTTAGGTCATTATTGTCATCCATTGGATTAATATTTAGGTCAAAATCAGTTTTATGCATTCGGAGTCACTCTTGCCTTTCCCGACTGTGAAACCGAACCCACACCAACCCTAGGTTTCATTTGGTGTTTGGACTAAACATTCTTGATAAGGAATGCTGTTTTTTTAAGGGATTTAAAATGCTTAGTGGCTGTAGTAGTACAACTTGTTACAACAACTTGAAGATAGATAAAGAAAAGTTGTATATTTTTTCTACAATGATAGAAACTACTAATGTGTTGAAACGTTAAACAAGTGTTTTCGCGTGACATCTTTCATGCCTTCTAAATTAAATTACCATACCCTTTATTAATCTTAATATGTCACCAATCCACAACCTGATCTCATCACTTCGCTTTCCACCTGTTTGTCCCTACAATTTTAATATCCAAATTGCATGAGTCATTAGGAACCACTGGTATTCATTTAGTTACTACACTGCGGTGGCAGCGGCACAAGCTGCAACTGCTGAGAAGCCATTGCAGTCACCCATTGTTTAATAGAAGCAGCAAGAGGTGGACTTATGTGAATATTCAATATTTTTCAGAGGTTATTAGGTATGTCACTCACTTTTTGTTTCCTATGATAGTTCAGAAAATAAATTGGTTTTAATTGATTAAATAAATAATAGAAATCAGTAGAGGATTTTTTGGAGGAATCAACTCTAGTTAGTACCGGTTTTTTTCACATGGGAATTTTTGTTTTCTCTGTTTTCACTAATGGCATTTGATGAATTGCATTGTTGTGTGAATCACGATGCTTGTTGCTTTGCCTCTACGAAAAACATACTTGGTTTTGCTACAAATGATGGTGTCTTGCTTGTTTCTTACTCCTTTGTCTGCTTTCGAAAGTTGGGAAAGTTGTTTTAGATTCTTAATGAAATAGTGCCTCTTTCACCTCATTTTCTACTTATCATTTTAGTAATCTTGAATCATCCCCTAATTTTCTCAAGGCTAATTTCATTGCTACTTCATAAATGTCATACATAGTTAGTTGCATACCTTGTACATAATCAGTTTATCAAATAGTAATTTCATTACTACTTGATAAAATGAGGTCATATTGAGCAATGTGTTGGTAATATAATCGGGAGATTTTACTTCTTTAATTGGTTTTGAGAGTTCTAAGTGCTTTACCTATTAATCCAATCTCATAGTTTCCAGAATTATAATATGTTTAATTTTGAAGGGGGAGACTCTAGAAAACACTACAGTTGGAGAAATGGCTCACAAGTCTGCAGATTTTATACCTGCTAATTTAAATTTCTCTTTAACTTCACCTAGATATTTGCTACTATTTTCTATGGATGGTTTTTAATTATTAGAACTAGGACAGGGTGAGTTTGTAAGAACTTTCAGTTTCAGGTACTAGTATTTATAATGAAATCTTCGTTGATATATGTCTAAAGAGTTAAATAGCAAGTTGCTTATTATGATTGTCTGCTAAGTCTAATGATGTTTTTTTTTCTCCACGCATCAAACTTGAATTGTTAAACGGGTTGAATTGTTTGAGCTAGGAACACATTTATATCTGTTTAACTGAATTCTTATTACTGCCTTCGCAGATTCAATGTCTGGTTGGAGTCTTCTTAGAGAATTTCGAATCCAGAAGATTCACATGGCTATCGTTCTTAATGAGTAAGGTTCAACTGTTGGAGTATGTGCTTGCCATATCGGAATAAAACCAACTCAGATCAGTTTGTTTGACATAAATATGAATATATGAATCTTTCAATTTGTGATTCGCTTAAAATGTATAAACTGTGCTAAGTATAATATAACCATAGAAACAAAAGAATCGTATTAAAGATATCAATTAGAAGTTAGAACATGTTAGCACTATGGTTTTGGTTACAATAAATTGTGAATGAGTAATGATAATTTTCCTCCCATCTTTTGAATTCATTTTGCCAATCCTTCCACATACTTGTTGCGTAAATCTGTTTTTAATAGCTAAATTGAGATATGTTTACTTCTTCCAAAACAATTTATTAGATTGGTGGTGAAATCTTCGATGAAAATGACTCAAAAGTAAATCTCAGATAAATGCTTCTACTCGTGCATGAGGTTTTTGTACCTTGCTCTTTATTTTGTTTGTCTTTATAACAATTTATATATGCCGACAACGACAACTCTACTGTTTAGTGGCTACCAGTACACTTGTC
>NC_021162.2:26061785-26065890 GCF_000331145.2 Cicer arietinum | reverse complement strand
TAGATTTTTACAAATTTTGGCCCTCTCTCAAAAACTTGTTTATGTCAATAGAGCAATTCTCCATGAATCATTTGCACGGCCTATATAGACTTGATCTTAGTTTTAAATAGTAGTGGTGATATCTCTGTCAGTTTGCAATAAAAATTCACCTGAAATGCTCATCTTGGCACACAACAAATTGGCAGAGATCATTCCACAATGTCCAGCAAATTTATCATAAATGTGTGATACAACTAATAGCTTTAAAGCCATGGGTGGAAAAGATCCAGTTATCTCCCCAAATTTTAACTTTATGAAAGGATGTCAACACATAAAATGAAGAGGTAGGGAGAAATGGATCACATTGGCGAAATCCTCTTGTAGGCTTGATCTCCTTGTTAGGTTGACCATTTATCGGGCATTGGTAGGAAACTATAGATATGCACCGAATAATCAATTCAACCAAACTATATCAAGTATGATTGTCATCATCCCCTTCTTCTTGACTCCTTTATTGTTAGATACTTCATACTTGGGAAATAGCATCATAAAACATATTTCATACTTGAAAAACAAATAATGTGATAAACTCTACTTCATACTCTGATGTAGAATTTGTATTAAGCTATATAAGGTCACAGTTAATTCACATATTTCAACCAATGGCATAACATTGTGGAGTTTGAGATTTGAAAATTATGATTGTCTTAAAAAGTTGAAAAAATATAATTATTCATAGATATATAAAATTTTAGAAAAATAAAACTCAGATTACACACGTGTCCCAGTTTTGTGCTAAAACAAATACAATGGGTCAAAAGCAAAGGTGAATTACGAATTTTGTGTTAATGGATTATTTAATTTGATAGATTTTTTATTTAAACCATTTATAGATAAAAGAGAAATATAAAAAAATTAATTTGAATCCTATTAATAATTGAAAAAATGAATTCTATTGAGGGTTACCTAGAATTATATAACTAGTTAAATAACCGTCTAACTAATGTATAAGAACTCAACTAACTAGAGTATAAGAACTAACTTAATGTAAGTAACTAAATTAACTAATTAACCACTAAAATCTCTAATAATAGATGAATAGATACATATAATTGAATAATCTGTTTAAATATATAATTATATTTATCAAATGGTATTACACAATTTCATCTGATGGTATATTAATATGAATTGTTGATGATATTAAATAATTAATTCAAGATTTTAATATATTATGTTTAGCTATTTCAAAAACAAAATCATAATTTTTTATATTACTCTCTAATCATTATTATATAGACATATCGATATCACTCAATTATTTTATTTTCCACAAATTTTTTCTTTTTTCCACTCTCTTAGACATATTATTATATTTTTTTTTAGAAACATATTATTATACTTATTTAATCTAACAAATGAGAACACTAATGGAAAAACTGCTATTAAAATGAGAATGTTAACAAAAAAATCAATATCCTCTTCAATTTCAACGATGGATTGAATATTAAAATAAAGATATTATAAATATTTGTTATTGATAAATATTAAAAAAAATGTAGAATAAATACTTATAACTAATGCATAAAAAACACATGGGACAAATATTTGTTAGTGTTAAACATTAAAATAAAATGGGGCAAATATTTGTCATTCAGAAATATTTAAAAGTGACACATAATAAATATTTATAACAAATGCATAAAAAATTTAAAAGAAATGCTTTTTTGTGTTAAATATAAAAAATTATGGGATAAATATTTGTCATTGATACATAATAAAAAACACGGGACAAATATTTGTCATTGATAAATACTAAAAAAATGCACAACAAATAATTTTCATTTATAAATATTAAAAAATATGAGACAAATACTTGTCATTGATAAATATTAAAAAAATACATGATAAATATTAAAAAAATACATGATAAATATTTGTAAGAGATAAAAATAAAAAAACACATGACAAATATTTACTACTGACACATAAAAAAAATAGGGTTGGGGAAGGTTTTCAATAGAATAACATTTATTGTTGGAATATATTGGTAGGTTTTGTATCATTGTATTCGAGGCAGATAATTTTCAACGCAAACATCTTTAAAAGTAAAATGTCATAAAATCAAACACAAACTATCTGAGAACAAACATGTATCCAAAACGACCTCAATAGAAGAACACAAACATATACACTAGACGACTTCTACGGAACACAAACATATATCCAAAACAACCTCTACCAATAGAGGAACACAAACATATATCCAACAACAAGTATTAGTCACATTTTCTCGGTGGCCACAAAGTCACCAACACACAAACAAACATTAGTCTTCCAATTTAAAAAACCTAAGGGTGTCACGATTTCAAATTACAAACTCATTCAATTGAAATAATACAACAAAATAAAATCAACCTCCAAGAACAAATTAACATAAACTATTAGAAAACATCGAGGAAGATAGTAGCACACATCGAGGACGCTAGTAGCACACGGTGACAAAACGATTGGTAGTCAGTCAGCTCAGTTTTAAGCTGACAATGGATTTGGTTGACTATTAGCCTCAGTCAAGCTAGACAGTTATTAGAATTATAATCCAAGTTAGTTTGTTAGCTTGGACTTAGAGAATTTGTTACATTGATTTTTTGTTTATATAGACAGATTAACTCCTTTCATCATATCTAAGTGTAAACCCTTTTAATTGGAAAAAGTGGAAACCCTTTTAATTTTCACTATCATTCTCACCAAATACCCACATAAATTACTTACAATATCTAATTTTAGATTAACAAACTAAAATCATAAACTTACTTCATATTATGGGATACAAAATATAAGTTTATCCCAAAAGCGTTTTCACCACGTGCTCTTCACATATTCCCCAAGAGTTTTTTGTTATCAAATATTTTTTCCCATTTTGTTCTCAAATCCTACTATGACTACATTCGGCACAGGTGGACCGAAGTCCAAATAAACCTACATCACATTTATCATTAATTCAATAATTATTATTAAGCAATATATTGTGAATTAAATAAACAACAAACTGCTAATTAAAAAACCCGTACTCTAGCTTGTTTCCATCCGTATTTTGGCCACGACTGTAAGTTAATAACATATATCACAGGTTATTTGACAACCTCTCTTTGATTATATCTTCATTGGGGAGTAAACTTTCAAATCCATTAATTGAATAAAATTTATTAGATATACGACTAATGTTTGTTGGATATATGTGTGTTACTATGTTGGTAAAGGTTGTTTTGGATATATGTTTGTGTTCCTATATTGCTATATTGGTAGAAGTTGTTTTGGATATATGTTTTTGTTCCTATGTTGGTAGAGGTCGTTGATATATGTTTGTGTTCTAAATGTGGTTTTGGATACATGTTTTTGTTGATAGAGAATGAGTAAATATTGTTGGTGGAATGGCCTCTATCCTTAGAAAGTTGTACACAATATTATTAACCAGATTATCCAATTCCTTCCTAAGTGATGAACTTAATATTAAAACCAACTTGTTTAATAGTAATTCCAATTTAACAATAATAGATTCAAAACTTATTCAGAACTGAGATTCAAGAACACATGTATTATCAAGATAAAGAGTATAGAGATAGAGAAGTGTGCACCATGGATTTTTATACTGGTTCAACTATCTATTCGATAGTCTACATCCAGTCTCGAAATCACTTACTGATTCCAGCCTTTACTAGAAATGATTTGAGTATGCTTACAGACTTTCCAGCACTTCAATGCATATACATCTAACTCAACATCAATCTACAACAACAACCAATCTATCCTTAAGAACTAATCACCAAGCTCTAGCAAGATCAGATTGAGATCTCTTTTAGATGATCACACACACTCTAAAAGATAACCACTAGTTTCACAATACTGGATTTTCACTCTCTTTCTTTAACAAAGATGGTTATTTCAAAAAGACTAAAACACTTGATTCAATCACAATGAATTCTCACACTAAGTATTTTCCAATAATGTTTGTGAGTTACAATAATTTTTCTCAAAGTGTATTTTTCGAAAAGTTAATGAAATTCTTTCAGTTCTTTCTTTTTGTTATAAAAATTGTGATTGATTCAGTTTATATAGTTTCAGAAAA
>NC_021162.2:26054345-26061699 GCF_000331145.2 Cicer arietinum | reverse complement strand
ATTCGATAGTCTACATCCAGTCCTGAAATCACTTACCGATTCTAGCCTTTACTAGAAATTATTTGAGTATGTTTACAGACTTTCCAGCACTTCAATGCCTATACATCTAACTCAACATCAATCTACAACAACAACCAATCTATCCTTAAGAACTAATCACCAAGCTCTAGCAAGATCAGATTGAGATCTCTTTTAGATGATCACACACACTCTAAAAGATGACCACCAGTTTCACAATACTGAATTTCCACACACTTTGTTTTACAAAGATGGTTCTTTCAAAAAGACTAAAACACTTGATTCAATCACAATGAATTCTCACACTAAGTATTTGCCAATAATGTTTGTGAGTTGCAATAATTTTTCTCAAAGTGTATTTTTCGAAAAGTTAATGAAATTCTTTCAGTTCTTTCTTTTTGTTATAAAAATTGTGATTGATTCAGTTTATATAGTTTCAGAAAAACTTCAAACAAATCGATTTCCCAATCGGTTTTATGAATGGGTATTACCAGATCAATCGATTTCCTAATAGATTTCGCGTTTCTTGTTTTTCTTGAAATTCTTGAAATAGATGAACTAATCGATTTGTTTAATGCATATATCAGAAACTGATACTCAGTTCATATTAGAGTCGATTGAATAATCGATTATAATTGTTTTGTTCAAAATGCGAGATCAAACAATCGATTACTCAGTCGATTCACTTTCATTAACATAATCGATTTGGCAATGGGCTAATTTCTCCCTGTAACTCAAACACTTAATCAAATCGATTTTCCAATCGACTAATTTGTCCATGTAACTCAGATATTTAATTAAAATCGATGTGTCAATCGATTATGCAATATGTTTCTGATAAATGATGAACTAATTCATTCATGCAATCGATTAACTAATTGATTAGTAGAAAGCTTGTAACTTAAGAAAAGTATATCAATCGATTGTCCAATCGATTTCTTTTAATCATAGAACACAGGTCTGATAAAAACATTTAAGTAATCGATTTGCTAATCGATTAACTTAGTGAAAACTTTGTTCTATGAATCAGAAAATCGATTAACCAATTGATTGATTAACATACTTATTTTATGATTTCAGTTTTAATTGGCAAATATTAGATGTGTGAAATCATAATGATGAATCTAACTAATAAACACTATGAACAATAGACAAATTTACACATAATCTTCAAGCCTTGTATGATATGATCAATCTTTGCTTGATTGCTTGAGATCCAAGATTTTTCCAAGTGTAGTGTTTGATTCTTTCCTTAAATGTATCTCAACCCAAACTATTAGATTAATCAGATAATGCATATACATTGTATGTTTAGAAGTTATATCAAAATCATAGTCAAGGAGGCATATATCTTACAAATATGACTCTATCTAGTTTAAGTTGTGTTTGATTTCCTTTAATATGACATTTTATTTTTAAAAAATATTTACATTAAAATTATCTGCCTCTTTAAATACAATGTTTTTCTATACAAACCCTCTAAATTTTTTTCATTGCTCTATCTATTTCAGCAATAAATGTTACTCAAATTTTGTATAATTGTATAACAAAAATACTATCAGAATCTTAATGAGAAGAAAATGAATTAATATTTAAAAAAACATTAAAAAAAATAACAATATAAAGGAGAAGAGGAAAATGAAGTAATACTCACCGCAAATCCTTGTTCCTTAGTCCTGTTAAGAACCAAGTAACAAAATGCAGTGAATATTACTTCATTTTCTTCTTTCTTACTTTTATTAAGTAATAATTCATTTTCCTCTCCTCTTTATATTGTTACATTTTTTTTAATTTTATTTTTAGTATTAATTCATTTTCTTCTCTTTTAGATTCTGACAATATTTTTGTTATAGAACTCTACAGAATTTGAATAAGTTGATAGAGCAATCATAGAAAAATTTGGAGGATTTGTATAAGACAAAACATTGTATTTTGCATTTAAAGAGGCAGATAATTTTCAATGCAAATATCTTTTAAAGATAAAATGTCATATGAAAGGAAATCAAACACAAACTAAACTAGTTATGCAAGATATAGTCATATTTACTCAAACATATATCCAAGACGGCCTCTACCTGTATAGGAACATAAACATATATCCAAAAACGACTCTACCAACAAAGAAAAACAACGAATAGAGAGGAACACAAACAAATATCTAAAACAACCTCTACCAACAGAGGAACACAAACCTATATCAACAAGCATTAGTCATATATACAGTAAATGCTATTCCAATTTTGTATATTTTCATGATATACATTATTATTGGATTTGAAAGTTTATTCCCCAGTGAAGATATAATCAAACACAGGTTGTCAAACAACCTGTGATAGCTGTTAACCCACAGTTGTGGCCAAAATACAGATGGAAACAAGACAAGGTACGTGTTGTTTAATTCTTCGCAATATGTTGTTTATTTAATTCACAGTATATTATTTAATAATAATTATTGAATTAATGATAAATGTGATGACGGGAAACAAACTGAGAAGATAATAAAAAACTCTTGGTAAATGTGAAGATTGCACGTGGTAAAAATGCTGTCGGGATAACAACTTATACTTTGTATCCCATAATATGAAATAAGTTTATGATTTAAGTTTGTTAATCTAAAATTATATATTGTAAGTAATTTGTGTGGGTGTTTGGTGAAAATGATATTGAAAATTAAATTGGTGTTTGGTTTGGTGAAATTGATATTGAAAATTAAAAGGGTTTCCAATTTTTCCAATTATAGAAATGAAGAGGAAAGAGAAATACATCGTACGTATTATAGTCATATTTTAGTTTTATTTTTGTGTTTTTGGTTTTGTTAATAGAACTTTATTTGATTTAAGGTTTTATATTTGAGCAGTTAAAATTAAGAGCTGAAATATGTGTAGCATGTTATTAATTGATTTTAATATTGTTGTTTATATGAGAAAACTAAGTCTTTGAACATTCTTAGGAACTTTATTGATTGAGAATGAATGTTGATAAATACATTTTACAAATACTTAAATATGATGAGAGAAGTTAAGCTAACTATATACACGAACAAATTTTCTAAGTCCAAACTAATAAACTAACTAGATTATAAGGCTAATAGTCAACCAACTCCACTATCAGCTTTAAATTCAGTTGACTGACTATCAATCGGCTTCATCACCTGCTTGATCCACAACTAGTTTTTGTCACCGTTTGCAACTATGTTAATTTGTTCTAAGAGTTTAATTCTATTTTGTTGAAATATTTTAATGGTATGAGTTTGTAATTTGAAATCGTGACACTGTTTAATTTGGAAGACTAACGTTTATTTGTGTCTTGACTTTGTGGCCATGGAGAAAATATGACTTATATTTATTGGATATATGTTTGTGTTCATATGTTGATAGATGTTGTTTTGGACATATGTTTGTGTTTTTGATAGATGTCGTTTTGGATATATGTGTTCCTCTATTGATATAGAGTTGTTTTGGATATATGTTCGATTGGTAGAGGATGAGTAAATATGACTATATCTTGCAAGTTTAGTTTGTGCTTGATTTCCTTTCATATGACATTTTATCTTTAAAAATATTTGTATTGAAAATTATTTGCCTCTTTAAATACCTTAATCTTCCAAAACATGTAGATTGGAGTGAGAAAGGAGCTAACATGTAGATTGGAGTGAGAAAGGAGCTAACATGTAGATTGGAGGGAGAAAGGAACACGATGCGATGAGTATTAATTTATTTTCTTATCCTCTTTTGTATTCTTACTCTTTTTTTATGTTTTTTTTTTTAAGTATTAACTCATTGTCCTCTTCTCTTTTATGTTCTTACCTTTACTTATGTTTCTTTTAAGTATTAATTCATTTTCTTCTTCTCCTTCATATTCCTATCTTTATTTATGTTTTTTATGTCATTGATAAATACTAAAAAAATGCACAACAAAAAAATGCACAAAAAAATGAGACAAAAAAAAAACACGAGACAAATATTTGTCATTGATAAATACTAAAAAATTGCACAACAAATAGTTTTTATTTATAAATATTAAAAAATATGAGACAAACATTTCCCATTGATAAATATTAAAAAAAATACAGGATAAGTATTTGTAAGTGATAAAAATAAAAAACACATGACAAATATTTACTACTGACACATAAAACAAAAAATAGGATAAATATTTGTCACTCATAATATTAAAAGCAATAAATAGGCAGATAATTTTCAATGCAAACATCTCTAAAAATAAAATGTCATTAAAGAAAATCAAACACAAACTAAACTAGCTATGCAAGATATAGTCATATTTACTCATCCTCTACCGACAGAGAACGCAAACATATATCCAAAACGATCTCTACCAATAAAAGAACACAAATATATATATTCAAAACTACTTATACGGAACACAAGCATATATCCATAACAACCTCTACCAACATAGGAAGACAAACATATATCCAACAACAAGCATTAGTCACATTTCTCATTGGCCAGTCACCAAGACAAACAAACATTAATCTTCCAAATTAAACAACCTAAAAGGGTGTCACAATTTTAAATTACAAACGCATACCATTAAAATAATTCAATAAAATAAAATTCGACTCTAAGAACAAATTAACATAAACTATTGGTAGTGTCAGCTCAGTTTAAAATTGACAATGGAGTTGGTTGAATATTAGACTTAGTTAAAGGCAGTTATCAGAGTTATAATCAAGTTAGTTTGTTAACTTGAACTTAAAGAATTTGTTACATCGTTTATATAGAAAGCTTAACTTCTTTCATCATATTTAAATTTTAGAATATATTCATCAACATTCATTCTCAATCAATAAAGTTCATAAGAATGTTCAAAAACTTAGTTTTTTTATATAAATAGTAACATACTACACATAGTTCAACTCTTAATTTTAACCGCTCAAATATGAAACTTTACATCAAATAAAATTCTATTAACAAAACAAAAATCACAAAAATAAAACTAAAACAAAATATGACTATAATACATGCAGAATGATGTATTTCGCCATCCTCATCTTTTCTATAATTGAAAAAGGTGGAAGCCGTTTTAATTTTCAATATCAATTTCATCAGACCAAACACCAACACAGTTTAATTTTCAATATGATTTTCACCAAATACTCACACAAATTACTTACAATATCTAATTTTAGATTAAGAAACTAAAATCATGAACTTACTTTGTATTATGGGATACAAAATATAAGTTGATATCCCAAAAGCATATTCACCATGTGCAATCTTCACACATCCTTTGTTTCCAAACTTTCCCCGAGAGTTTTTTATTATCCAATATTTCTTCTCATTTTTTTCCCGCAATCTTCAAATATACTTTGTTTCCAAACTCTTTCTTTTTTATTATCAAATATTTCTTTTCATTTTGTGCTCTGTATCCGACTACGAGTACGACGTGGTGAAATTCTTTCGGCACAAGTGGACCAAATTCCAAACAAACTTATATCACATTTATCATTAATAATAATAATTATTGAATTAATGATAAATGTGATGTATGTGATGTATGTGATGTAGATCTATTTAGAATTTGGTCTGTGCGAATGCATTTCACACCGTTGTTCTTTATCGACCACGCCGTACTTATAGTCGGATACTAGGAACAAAATGAGAGAAATATTGGATAATAAAAAACTTTTGGGGGAAAGAGATGTAAAGATTGCGGGAACAAAATGGGAAGAAATATTGGATAATAAAAAACTATTGGTAAATTTTTTTGAAAACACAGTATATGTGAAGATTGCACGTGGTGAAAATGCGTTTGGATAGAAATTTATACTTTGTATCCTATAATATGAAAAAAATATATGATTTTAGTTTTTTAATTTAAAATTATATATTGTAAGTAATTTCTGGGGATGTTTGGTGAAAATGATATTGAAAACTAAACTGCGTTAGTGTTTGGTTTGGTGAAATTGATATTGAAAATTAAAAGTATTTTCACTTTTCCAACTATAGAAAAGAAAGAGGAAAGAGAACTACATCATTTTGCATGTATTATAGCTATATTTTGTTCTAATTTTATTTGTGATTTTGGGTTTTTTAATAGAATTTTATTTGATTTAAGGTTTCTTCATATTTGAGCGGTTAAAATTAAGAGCTGAAATATGTGTTGCATGGTATTAGTTGAGATGAGAAAACTAAGGTTTTGAACTGATGAACTATATTGATTGAGAATGAATGTTATGCTCCCTATATACAAGAAAAATCAACTTAACAAATTCTCTAAGTCCAAGCTAACAAACTAACTATCTAAGTCCAAGCTAACAAACTAACTCTTGATAACTATCTAGCTTTACTGAGGCTAATAGTCAACCAACTCCACTATCAGCTTTAAATTGAGTTGACTGACTACCAATCAGTTTCATCACCCGTTTACTCCACAACTAGTTTTTGTCACTAGTTGGTTGCTCGATGTTTTCTAATAGTTCATGTTAATTTGTTCTTAGAGTTGAATTTTATTTTGTTGAAATATTGTAAGGTATGAGTTTGTAATTTAAAATCGTGACACCCTTTTAAATTGTTTAATTTGGAAGACTAATATTTGTCTGTGTCTTCCAGGTGACTTTGTGACCACGAAGAAATTGTGATTAATGTTTGTTGGATAAATGTTTATGTTCCTCTGTTGGTAGAGGTTGTTTTGTAGATATGTTTGTGTTCCTATGTTAGTAGGTGTTCCTATGTTGGTAGAGGTTGTTTTGTAGATATGTTTGTGTTTCTATGTTGATAGAGGTCGTTTTAGATATATGTTTGTGTTCCTATGTTGGTAGAGGTCGTGTTGGATATATGTTTGTGTTCCTGTATGGTAGAGGGTCGTTTTGGAGATATGTGTTATCTGTTTGTAGAGGATGAGTAAATATGACTATATCTTGCATAACTAGTTTAGTTTGTGTTTGATTTCTTTTCATATGACATTTTATCTTTAAAAGAAGTTTGTATTGAAAATTATTTGCCTCTTTAGATACAATATTTTTCTGATTGCTATATTTATTCCAACCATAAATGTTATTCCATTGAAAACCCTTCCCGAGAAAGGAGCCAACATGTAGATTGGAGGGAGAAAGGACCCCAACCCCCTCACCTCAAGATATATTTGTCACCGCACATATTTGCACGTAGATTGGAGCCAACATGTAGATTGGAGGGAGAAAGGAACAAGATGTGATGAGTATTAATTTTTTTTCTTATCCTCTGTATTCTTACTTTTTTTAATGTTTTTTCAAGTATTAATTCATTTTCCTCTTCTCCTTTATGTTCTTACCTTTTTTATGTATCTTTTAATTATAATTCATTTTCTCCTTCTCCTTCAGATTCCTATCTTT
>NC_021162.2:26027510-26054214 GCF_000331145.2 Cicer arietinum | reverse complement strand
TATATATATATATATATATATATATATTTACATCTAATTTCTTTTTTCATGGCAAACTTTATTTAAAGCGTTCCTTCGCTCAAATTGTGTTAACGTGTATTCTAAACAATAGACTTATCATTAAAATAACTCATCCTTATTTGGAATATGCTAGCAACAAACAACTGAATATTCGTTATATATATTAATGGATTTAAAAGTTTACTCCCCAAGATAAAATCAAACATTGCCAAACATCATGTGATAACTCACATTCTCAAAACATGTAGATTGGGGGAGAAATGAGTTGTTGGTCGCAATAAGAACCAAAGAACAAGATGTTATAAGTATTAATTAATTTTCTTCTCAAAACATGTAGATTAGGGAAGAAACGAGGTGTTAGTCGTCTTAAGAACCACGGAACAAGATGCGGTGTGTAACACCCCGTTTTTCAAAGCGAGGGTATATTTTTTTTTTTCAAAAGTAATTAAAAACAAACAAAGAATTAAATATAATTGAGTCATTAAAATTTACAAGCAGCGGAAAAGTTTCTCCAATTATAAATTCCAAGACATTTACACAACAACAAATGGTACCTGGGACCCATTCAAATAAGAAGTCAAACTGACAATATTAGTATAAGTACAGTTTTCCAAACTAAGAATACTCCAATCCAAAAAGAAGGACACCTAGTCCCTATACATCATCCTAATCTGATCATCCTACCAAAAAGCTATACACCCTGAGTATCACCACGCACCCCGTGAGACCCTCCTAACGTAACTGCAGTCAAGCGTTCCCATCTCCATTCCCGTTCGTAGGGTACGAACCGGTAGGACCGTCCTGACTCTCATCTGAGGGCAAAGCCCAGATTCCACAATAATTGTAAAGGGTCACCAACCAAAAAAATAACAGTTAACACATAGCAATTAAGTTTTCAAATGTTCAAAATGACTTTTCAACTAAGCATGCACCTTAACAGGATTTTCAATATGCGAAAAGTTCATACAATACTTTGCCAATTAAAAATGAAAGTAAAATGAAGTTCTCAATCTCCAAATTAACACATAACAAAACAAGACATGGATAAGTTAATGAGTAATCACTCATCTAACTCAAACTGAGGATTTTTACTAAGCCAATCGATTGGGAAATCGATTGGGGTGAAGGTTTTTAATGAAAACAGAATCTCGGGCTGAATCAATCGATTTGGCAATCGATTGAGTGAGTACTGAGTCCCCAGGTTTTAAGCCAATCGATTTCCAAATCGATTTGGTCGAATATGGATGAGTCCCTGACTTAAGGCCCAATCGATTGGGCAATCGATTTCGTAAATGATTTTCGAACACTGATTACAAAATCGATTGGCTAATCGATTTTGTCCATTTGGCCAAGTCCCTGTTTACCATCCAATCGATTGGGAAATCGATTTCCCTGATCATTTTTCCAAAAATTTATGAATTAACTCAAGTCATTTCTAATCAAGTCCAAAACCTAACACTTAGCAATTCCTACGCGATTACCACGTCAAATGGGATTTCGAAAAGCATCATACTTACACACAATAATTAACACATAACACTTAGCACCTTCAACGCGATTACCACGATAAATCAAAATTCAAAACACTCAAACATAGACTCGAATCAAACACGACTCGCGTGCCAAGCACCCTAATGCAATGCGTATATGCCAAAATGCATGGACTCGGAATTCCAAACCAAAACCCTCCTCGAAGGGCCGTAAATCATAATTGTACCGCCTATCGCAGGCCAAAGTACCAATTACCGAGGTGCCACCTATCACGGGTCAGCACGATTTACTAAAATGCGTAAATCATAAACGTACCACCTATCACGGGTCAGTACAGTTTACCGAGGTGTCACCTATCACAGGTCAACACGATTTACTAAAAGAAAAAGCGGAAATCGTAAATGTACCACCTATCACGGGTCAGTACAGTTTACCGAGGTGTCACCTATCACGGGTCAACACGATTTACTAAAAGAAAAAGCGGAAATCGTAAATGTACCACCTATCACGGGTCAGTACAGTTACCATGGTGTCACCTATCACGGGTCAACACGATTTACTAAAAGAAAAAGCGGGAATCGTAAATGTACCACCTATCACGGGTCAGTACAGTTACCATGGTGTCACCTATCACGGGTCAACACGATTTACTAAAAGAAAAAGCGGGAATCGTAAATGTACCACCTATCACGGGTCAGTACAGTTACCATGGTGTCACCTATCACGGGTCAACACGATTTACTAAAAGAAAAAGCGGAAATCGTAAATGTACCACCTATCACGGGTCAGTACAGTTACCATGGTGTCACCTATCACGGGTCAACACGATTTACTAAAAGAAAAAGCGGAAATCGTAAATGTACCACCTATCACGGGTCAGTACAGTTTACCGAGGTGTCACCTATCACGGGTCAACACGATTTACTAAAATATAAATCGCAAACGTACAACCTATCACGGGTCCGTACAATTTACCAAGGTGCCACCTATCACGGGTCAGCACAATTCACCAAAAATATAAATCGTAAATGTACCACCTATCACGGGTCAGTACAGTTTACCGAGGTGTCACCTATCACGGGTCAACACGATTTACTAAAATATAAATCGCAAACGTACAACCTATCACGGGTCCGTACAGTTTACCAAGGTGTCACCTATCACGGGTCGACACAATTTACCAAATGAAATGCATGAGCATACACAGACTCCATTCACAACAATCGTTAAGCAAATGCAGATATTAAAAGATTCCCCATTTTTAATACCCATTTAACTTAAACGACTTTCAAACAACATTAATTAAATAAGTCATTAAGAGATTCCCCGTTCTTAATACCGATTTAACTTAATGATTTTCAAAACAAAACGTTAAGCAAACAGTCATATTAAGAGATTCCCCATTCTTAATACTCATTTACCGAAACGACTTTCAAACAACATTAATTAAATAAGTCATTAAGAGATTCCCCGTGAGCAACTTTCCATTCTAACTCTTCGCGAAATGAAGCTTGGATCTAGAAGAAACGGAGGGGTTTGTGTTTGGATCTCAAATACCGTTTTTCTTCGTTTTCGAATCAAAGAGGAAGATTGGAGTTGCGAAATCCTTGTTCTAACTCTCACCCAACATTGGGTTACTAGTTTTGAAGAAAAGAAAGCGACGAAAATGAAAACGAGAGAAAGGAGGGAAATTGGCCGCGGGTCAGAGGAAGGAGATGGAAATTGGCGATTTTATTTCCTTTCTTTTTCTTTCCTTTGTTTTTCCTTTCTTCCTTTTTCCTTCCTTCCTTTTATACTATTTTCTTTTCCTTTTCCTCCCTTCTAGTTTTCCTTTCTTTTTCCCTCCAAACAAACATATATAGATAATAAATATAACTTAACAAATATCTCAAAACATCTAGATATTTGTTAAATTACCGTTTCACCCGAAACCCATTAAATTCTCCGTAAAGGATTCACCGCAGTTAATTTAATTTATTCATCGACGAGTAATTCCAAACGGCATCAAAATAACTTTTTGATCATATAAACTTCAAAATATTATTAACTTTGGCTAAAAAGCCTCCGAGCTCAAAATCCAAAATACATAAAAATACATAAAGTGTACTTTAAAATTATGGGTCTTACACGGTGTTCATTTTCTTCTTCTCCTTTATAGTCTTAATTTTTGTATTTTTTTAAGTATTAATTCATTTTTCCCTATTCCTTTATATTCTTACCTTTTTTTAAGTATTAATTCATTTTTCTCTATTCCCTTTTTTATATTTTTTTAAGTATTAATTCATTTTCTTCTTCTCTTATATTCTTATCTTTAATTGTTTTTTTTTTAATTCTAATTTCTTTTTTTATTTAAATATTGTACTGTAAATAAAAATAGAAATTAGAAGCAAAAAAAAGACATAAATAAAGATAAGAATATAAAGGAGAAGAAGCGAAAATGAAATAATACTTAAAAAAACATACAAAAAGTAAGAATACTGAATTAAAACTCATCGCATCTTATTCCTTGGTTCTTAACTGGACTACTGACTCCTTATTTCCTCCAATCGTTTTGGATTGTGAGTTAACAGCCGATATCACACGTTGTGTTTGACAATCCTATATTTGATTATATCTTCATTGGAGAGTAATCTTTTAAATTCAGCTGTATATCACGAGAGAATAAATGTTAAGCGAAGGAACCCTTTAAATAAAGTTTACTTTCATAATATTGTTTTTATCCTCGCCGCACTTGTTTTAACATTGTATAAGGATATGATAGACCGACAATGGCACCAAATTACTTGTCCTTATCTTTTTTAATTCTTCAATAGCTCTCAAACAAGTAAATATAACGCAAGTCTATGTATTGTAAATGAAAACATAAAAAAAATAAGAATATAAAAAAGAAGAGGAAAATAAATTAATACTTAAAAAGAACATAAAAAAAAAAAGAAAATATACAAAGGAGAAGAAGAAAATGAATTAATACTCATCGCACATCTTGTTCTTTGATTCTTAATGGGATTAACGACTCCTTTCTCCCTCCCTTCTACATGTTTTGGGATTGCGAGTTAACAGCAGCTATCACATGTTTTAACATCATATCAATGATATGTTGGACCGATAATGGCACCAACTTTACCCATTCTTATATTTTTTTTAATCCTTCAATTGCTCCCGAGTTAATCTAACGCAAGACTCTCTATCATAAATGAAAAAATAAATTAGACGTAAAAAAATGAATTAATACTTAAAAATATATAAAAAAAAAGGTAAGAATACAAAAGAGAATAAGAAAATAAATTAATACTAACTGCATCTTGTTCCTTTCTCCCTCCAATCTACATGTTTTGGAAGATTAAGGTATTTCGAAGAATAGGTTCTATACAAAGGCTTGTACACCTCATATTAAGGAGCTAGCGAAGGAAAGCTTACCGGAGGTGATAAGCTTGTTGGACATGATAAACTAGCATGAATCTTGTACAAAAAAAATTATAAAATGAAATAATGTTAATTTTCTATTTCAAGTAAATAAACAGTAAATGAGTTTCATTGGGAAAATTAGATGAAGGTAATGAAGGTTTTATGTGAAATAGAAATATGGGATGAAAGTTAACTGGATGAAAGTTAACTTACACGTGAAGCTGTGATAGAGAAGAATGGAGAAAACATTTTTTGAACACAATGAGTAGAGGAAAAGAGAGGTTGTTCAATACAAAATAATATTTATTTTTATGAGTCAACATTAAAATATTTTCCAACTAGAACATGAAAGAGAGGAAGCTAAATTTGATATTTCTAATATATGTATACTTAATTGAGATAATTAAGTTGTCACTTACACTTTTCTTTTCTTTTTTTAAAATGGCTACTCATACTTAAATAATAGTTTTCATATTTTATTTGACTAATATAATATCCCATAAACCTTAACTATTGGCCTTATACCTATTTTAAGTAACATGTTCACACTACAAGCTTCTTATTAGGACTATTATACAATATTTTTGTTATACAACTATATTTATGTGTTTTAATTCTTGCATTGGGCTACCCCTTCTACATAATATTAATGATTTTTAATAATATTGATTGCTGGAATAGTTAGAGTAATCAGAAAATTTTGGAGGTTTTATATAAAAAAAACATTATAATTAAAGAGATAGATAATTTTCAATGGGAACATCTTTTAAACATAAAATGTCATATAATTCTAACAGGTTCACACAAACACAAATATATATGAAAAGGAAAGGAAATCAAACACAACTAGATATGCAAGATATAGTCATTTACTCATCTTCTGCCAACTGAGGAACACAAACATATATCCAAAATGAAAGGAAATCAAACTCAGACTAGCAGTGCAAAGTATAGTCATAATTTCTCACTTTGTATTCTTGCCACGAAGTTCACTTGAAATTATCACAAACGGGAACCACTGGGATCTTATCACTAAGAATACCTGCAACACACAAAAAAACATTAGTCTTCCAAATTAAACAACGTGACACTAGAAATAAACTAACAACAGTGTCACGATTTCAAATTACAACCTCGTACCATTAAAATATTTCAACAAAATAAAATCCAACTCCATGAACAAATTAACTTAAATTATTAGAAGACAACGAAGAAGAAAATGAATTAATGATTAAAAAAGAAGTAAAAATACAAAGGAGAAAAAAATGAATTAATACTAATCATCTTGTTCCTTGGTTTTTAACGGGATTAACTGCTCTTTTCTCCCTCCAATCTACATGTTTTGGAGTTAACAGCATATATCACATGTTGTTTGGCAACCCTCTGTTTCATTAAAGTTCAGTTTTTTGCTAGCATATCCCAAATAAGAATGGGCTATTTTAGTGGTAACCCTCTGTTGTTAGCACAATTTGAGCGAAGAACCTTTGAATAAAGTTTAACATCCGATCAAGGATATATTTGTCACGGCTAGCATGCCTCCAAGACGATAGAACATTCAAGAAACTGCATAAAATTGAGAAGTCAAGAAAATAAAATCTACTCAATATCTTGTCAAATATAGTTTTCATAAAGTACATATAGAAAGAAAACAAGTGCATTAAGGCATTATATGAATTTAAGAAAGGACTAAATGAGGAGAGAAAAAATGCATACCACTAAAGCAATAGACACAAGATCAAATGATTTAGAAGGCAAGCCAAAAAAACAAAATGATATTAAAGCCAAAAAATGGGTACTATACTACTAAATGAAGGTTTCTTCGTACTGTCTACCTAATTGCTCATATAACCTCTTATTCAATTCTAAAAGTTAAGTAAAAAAATCATGTAAGTTACATAAATCAAGCAAGGTTATGCCTACATCAGGACATAGCAGAGAAGGCTTTCTCCTTTCTTTAGGAGGCTTTCTCCATTCTTTAGGATCATCATTTTATTAGAACAATGCAAAACCAGTTGTGCATTAATTATAACATTGATACTAAGTTCCTGATGCAGCAAACATCGCAGAGCTAATTTAGGCAGCAAACAACGCAGAGCTAATTTATGCAGCAAACAACCATTCTTTGTTGAAGAGTATCACAAAATCCACATTTTTTAAGAATAACACAAAATCCCTAATTTTGAATATATGAAAAACCCTTGCAGTGATTTCAGAACAAAAATATATTACTAATAGTCTCAATCTAATAATGAATCAATCAAATCACTAAACCTTAAACAATGTAATTTTGTGATACCTTACCTTGCTGAGTTGATAATTGTTTACTGTAGTTGAAGGCCGAACAAAGAGGTATTGGTAGCTCGGTTTGCACCTTTGTCGACGGAGGAGGGCGGTGGAGGCCTTGGTGTTTGCTATTTGCAATGTAACGAGGAAGGGAAAAGAATTCGCGCGCAGAGGGAGAAAGAAGAAGACAGGTTTTGACGGCAAGATGGCGCCTAGTAGGGAGAAAATGGAGAAAACCAGAAAATATAAAATCAGCATTGAGTGAGAAAATATAAATTCATTGTTATTTTTGGATAAATTCATCTTTGTATAGAAAACCTATGCTGGTCTTGATATAGTATGGATTGTCGTTTGGTTAGAGGAGAGGGAGACACAAAGGAGAAAAACAGTTTTGCAAGTGAAACAAATAATGAAAATATGATAAAAATTAACTTACATTAGTTGAACATCATGAGTATAACAGATATAGAGGTTGTTTTGTTGTTGTTGTATGCTTGTAGAGGGAGAGGATATATTATTTTGAACGTTTTTTTTTTCTTGTGGAGAGAATGAATATATTGAACCGTGAATATTCTCTTCACTGTGGGTATAAATAATTGTTTTGAATGTGTTTTTGGACATTCATCTTCATTTTTGTTAAAATCTATTTTTGTGTTTAAAACATGTGTTGGTCTTTATTTAGTATAAGCTGGTATTTGGTTTGAGGAGGGGAAACATAAGGAAGAAAGAACGGTAGTGCAGGAAAAAAAACCTAATATGAGAAGAAGAAAAAAAGGAATTATAAGTTACAATCTCTCTCAACTACTCCTTAATCTTCTTCCACCTTTCAGCACATTGCTATTCACTCTTACAACCAGACATGTTGTTGTTACGTTGGTGACTAACGATGTAGATGGAAGAAGAGGTGTTGAACTTGAAGGAGGAGATGGAAGAGGGTAAATGGTGCAGAACATTTGATGCAAAATGCATAATTGGGATGTGCTCTCTCAATAGTGACACAATTCTATAAGATAATGTTCAATACAACCTTAGCCAGAGAACCCTATAAATACTTTTTGCTTCCCCATTCTGGTCTATGCTTTCGTTGTCTTAGCATGATGTCCAGGATAATGGTACCAACCTCCCTGTTCTTATCTTCATTAATCCCTCTATACCTTCTAGACAAGCAAAAATGACCCAAGTTTCTGTAGTTTACATGAAAACAAATATAAGTTAAAAAAACAAACATAATAAGAACATGAAATCGAATAAAAGTTAAAAGAACAAACATGGTAAAAATCCAAAGTGAAGAAGAAAATGAATTAATACCCATCGCGTCTTATTACTTGGTTTCTAACCGAAGTAGCAACCTCTTCATTCCTCCAATCTACATATTTTGGAAGGGATTTTGAAGAAAATGATCAGTAAAAAGGCATATTCACCTCAAATGGGGAAGCCAAGAAAGGAAGGCATTGAGGTGATACACGAGCAGAAATCTGTATAAAAATAAAACCAAATGAAATAACATTAATTTTCTATTTCATATAAAAAAACGAGTTTCAAAGGTTATTTGCAAGTGAAACATATAATGGAAATGAGATGAAAATTAACTTACATGTTGAACAAGTTGTGATAAAAAAGACATAATATTTTGGTTGAACACCATGGTATCTGATACCGAGGCTGTTTTAGTGAGGGTGAGGATATATTCTTTTGAACGATTTTATCCTTCTGGAGGGGGATACATTGAATCATGAAAGTTCTCCACAGTGAGTATATACAAGTTTTTTGTTTGTGTTTTTGAGAATTCATTGTTAATTTTTGATAAATCCATCTTTGTGTAGAAAACCTATGTTGGTCTTGATATAGTATGGATTTCCGCTTGGTTAGAGGAGAGGGAGAAACAAAGGAGAAAAACGGCTTCGTAGGAAAAACGGTTTTTCAAGTGAAACAAATAATGAAAATACGATAAAAATTAACTTACATTAGTTGAATATCATGAGTGTAACAGATATAGAGGTTTTTTTGTAGTTGTTGTTGTATGCTTGTAGAGGGAGATGATATATTATTTTGAACGTTTTTTTTTCTTGTGGAGATAATGGATATATATTGAACCATGAATATTCTCTTCACTGTGAGTATAAATAATTCTTTTGAATGTGTTTGTGGACATTGATATTCATTTTTGTTAAAATCCATTTTTGTGTTTAAAACTTGTGTTGGTCTTTATTTAGTATAAGCTGTTATTTGGTTTGAGGAGGGGAAACATAAGAAAGAATGAACGGGTGTGCATGAAAAAAAAAACCTAATAAGAGAAGAAGAAAAAAAAGAATCATAAGTTAAAATCTCTCTCATCTACTCCTTAATCTTCTTCCATCTTTCAGCACATGCCTCTTCATTTTTACAACTAGACATGTGGTTGTTATGTTGGTGACTGACGATGTAGATGGAAGAAGAGGCGCTGAATTTGAAGGAGGAGATGGAATAGGGTAAATGGCGCACAACATTTGTTGCATAAGGCATAATTTGGATGTGTAGTTAGGTTATTGGAATCATTCAATTAATGAATGTTTTTTATTTGTTTTGAAAATATAGTAATTAATACTTAATTTCCAAAAAGAAAAATATAAAATGAATGATACTGAAATATAAAATGAAATAACGTTAATTTTCTATTTCAAATAAATATACCAAGTTAATTTAATTTTTCAAATAAATTAACAAATTTCAATATGACAATATAAAGACTGCAACTAAAGGAAACATAGAATAGAAATGAAAGTTATTTACAAGTGAAAAAAGTTACAACCAAGTGAAACATATAATAGAAATAAAGTTTAATATCCACGAATGTTATTTGCAAGTGAAAAATGTTGGTTAAAAAAGGGAAACAAATGAAGGTTATTATACACGAATGTTATTTGAAAGTTAAAAAAGGTTGCAACTAAGTGAAAAATATATTACAAAAATGAAACATACAATGGAAATGAAGGTTATTACCCACCGAATGTAATTTGCAAGTGAAACATATAATGAAAATAAGGTGAAAGTTAACTTACATCGGTTGAATACCATGAGTATAAAAGTATTTGATATAGAGGTTGTTATGTTGTTGTTGTTGTATGCTTGTAGAGGGAGAGAATATATTGTTTTGAACGTATTTTTTTGCTTGTGGAGGGAGATGATATATTGAACCGTGAATGTTCTTTTCAACATGGGTATAAACAATGTTTTTGATTGTGTTTTTGGATAGTATGTTCATTTTTGTAAAATCCATTTTTGTGCACATCGAAGGTTATATTATTATTTTATGTATTATATCAGAAAAAATTGTAGTGAGTTATTACCAAAATAAAATTGTGTTGCTTTTTTAACTGCAAAATATTTTGAATATGTTATTTGTTTTAGCATATTTAGTCAACCGTATTAAGTTTGATGTATTTTATTTGATTTTATTAATATTATAATTATTTATTTATTAGATCCAGAGAAAAAATATGAGAAAGTTGTGAATATGGGTGGGAAAGTCATGGTTTGAAATGTTTGACAAACGATTAATTTTTTAAGCCTAAGTCTGACATACGACTTATTATAAACTTATATTTTTTTGCATATTCAGACCTTTTTAAAAGTCTAGTATAGCCTGAAATCCTATTTAAAAGTCTTATTCACATTAAAACATTTAAATGTTATATTTTATATATTTTTTAAATATGCTATACTAGGCCTTTGTATACAAGGAAAACTATGAAAATTATAATCAAATCTAATAAAATAGTAACTAACAAGTTTGCAATGCAAAAACAGAAAACAAAAAGACAAAATGAATCTGTAATTAGTCCATATACACATATGATTTTCTACCCCATATCGATTTACATGATGTTATCCACATATCAATATCAATGTACATATGTATATATGTATATATATATTAAACAAAAAAAATGATTTTTTTAACAAAATGATTTTTAAAAAATTTGAAACAAACACCATTTAAACCCTAAAAAATGATTTTTAGTTTCAAAGAATAGATTTTTTTTCCTGAAACAAACGCATCAATTATTACATAATATAAGATTTTGAAGTAGTAAATATTGAAATCTTACATAGTATAATAATTAAATATTAATATGAACGATTAAACTTGAAAAGAACGGAAGAAGAAAATAACGGAAAAAATATGGAACAACTATATTTAACGACTATTGAGTAATAGTCTAATTGACAAACTTTAAAATAAGAAATAATAAAAAAAAGTAACATTAATAAATAATAAATTATATATAGGCTAGCATGTGAGGCCTAATAGGTTTTTTTTTTTATAAATCTAAACCTATTTAAAAAAATAGACTTTAAATATAGCATGAGTCTAGTTTTTTTTATTAAATGTCAAGTAATACTATAGACCCTTGACGGACAACATAGCTTATTCACATCCCTAAATCCGACTTTCTATTGCATCTAATTTTTTTACCTTCTATTGCATCTATTTTTTTTTTATCACCTCGTCCCCAGCTCAAAATGCAATGATCTATAGGATTTAAAAATTAAACATTTTGATATTTCCTTTTTCAACGTAGAACAATATGACATAAAATTTTAAAAAAGATAATATAATTATAAAAAATCCTCAAAATGCTGTCAGTTACATGACTTTAAAACTAAACCATGTTATCCTTTTTCAATCGGAATTAAAATTCTTCAGAAGCTTGGTAGAACTTGATTCGCCAGCTTTTTGGACAACTTCGACAAGTAGAGTACATGAATGACATAAAATTTTAAAAAAGATAATATAATTATAAAAAATCCTCAAAATGCTGTCAGTTACATGACTTTAAAACTAAACCATGTTATCCTTTTTCAATCGGAATTAAAATTCTTCAGAAGCTTGGTAGAACTTGATTCGCCAGCTTTTTGGACAACTTCGACAAGTAGAGTACATGACTCTTTCACTGGATTAATCATCTATTAAACCATTAAAAAACAGAACATAATGAATTGATATAACAAAAAGTTACATTTTTGACTAAACACTTGTTATTTTAAATGTGAAACTTTGTACAGACTCAAGTGAAGCATGCTATTGACTGTATCAAAAGCTTAATCATTGCCTGCTCAGGCCACATCAATCTCATGTTGATCTATCGAATATTTGAACTCTGGCAGAGCTAGGTAGGTACAAGAATACATGTAAAATATATTTGGGTTAATACTCTATCGAATATATATGTTACTAAAGGCTAATACTAAAAAAATTGAATGTTTCATGAAGAAGAAAGAAACAATGTGGAAATAACCAATTTGTATGATGGATGTATATTAAATACAAAATAATTTGGGTTATAAAAAAATATACAAAATAGTTTGACCTATCAATTAGTGTATAAATTGATTAGTAATTAGTAAATTTATTTTTTATATTTATTTTTATGAGATAGAATGTAACATGTTATTCCATTTTCTTTTCTTCTTAATCATGCATTTACTATTAGTGATGAATTTCATATTTCCACGAAAGGAATTAAATACATGTACGTTTCTAATAATGTATTAATTATTATTTCGTTATAGGTTAATTGATGTTCGTTTCTTTTGAATGTATATCTATTATTGCTTTATTTATTTTTCAAATAAATATATATATATATATATATATATATATATATATATTTGTGTAAGTGCATTTACTATGATATTGTGAAGAGGCGTGTGCAAGAATTAGCATTAAATGCGGTATTGTGAGAAAACATGTGATGCAAGTATCAATTAAAAAATTATTTTTTAGTATTCTTGACGGAATTTATATTTCGAAAAGTAATAATTTTATTTTTTTTGTTAATTCTGAATAAGTCATTTATTACAATTTTACAAAATCGTGAAGAGGCATGTAGTGTAAGAATTAGCATTAAATACGATGTTGTAAAGAAATTTGTGGTGCAATCATCCATTAGAAATTATTTTTTAAACTTATTATTATTGGTGTAACAAGTCTAAAATCTTTATAGATATATAGATTATAGTCCATTCACAACCAAATCCCAACACATAAACTCATCGTTTGCTAATAAATGTATTTATTCTAACGGCTCCTATTTAAGCAGGTTTTTCAATAAATATTTATTGATTCAAATAAAATACTCACAGACATCAATCATGTAACGTTTTTATTAAATAATAAATGAATAACAATCAATAATCATATTTTCTTTTATTTTCTACAAATTTTTAGAAGTGTATATTTTAATAAATTAAATACATTATACAACCAACAAAATTTTGCATTTTTCGAGTCAAATAAAATACACAACCACAAATATTTTGAATTCTACCTTTTTTTCACAAATAGAAATATACTATTACATGAAATATCTAATTTATAATTAATAGCATAGTAATACATTCTACTAAAACCATCAATTAAGTCTTAAAAACTAAAATTCTTTTGAAAAATCCTCTATTACAATATTAGATTCCTATTAAAATAAATTATTTTAAATCTCGATCGATTATTTTTTTTTTTGGGGTTTGCGTAAGGGACTCTTGGGTCCAATGTTTTGTTAATTTATAATTTTTTTTTGAAAAATATCGAAAACCTTTTTTTTTCATAAAAGAAAAATCAAAAATTTTTTTATTGAAAAATTTTGTCAAAAAAATAGAAACACTTTTATTGGAAAATTTTGAAAAAAAAATCAAAAAAAAAAAATTTAAAAAGTAAGTCCATAGATTCCACTTAAAGCACAACATATTATGGATTTTTTAAATTTGACCTTAATTACTATGAAATTTTTTGCCTTACAAATATGTGAATTGCCTCTAATAATTTTCCCCTTTTTTAGTCCACTTTATTGTTTTATTGTTCCCCTTTATTATGCTCTTCGTTTACTCTTTTATTTGTTATTTTTACAATTAACATTTATATTCTTTGATCAGTTGAAACCAATAAAAATGATAACAAAAGAGTTGGACAACGATGGATATATGCTAATTCATTAATATATCTATTTAATAATTTTTCTAATAATTAACTTTAGTTGTTGTTGTTTAGTTTTATTTTATTTTATTATTCATGTTGATCATTTATTTTGAATTTTATTTTATTTCAACATTTTTGTTTAACTTATTTTGAGTATTTTTTGTTTATTTTTAATCTTTGAGTACACCCACAAAAATCTATATTATAAATGATAAATGAATTTCACATTTAACGTTCTATTTTTTTTTCCTTTTGTTTAGAATACTTCATATTTACATTATTTACCATATTAAATACTATTTTCATTTCAAATTTAGAATAAATTACATTAAAAAATTATTTAAAAAAGTATTTACCCATTTGTCATTCAACAAAGAAAAAAAAAATCTTAATATCATAAAATTCAATTCAATTCAAATCATAAGTAATGAAATGATATGAATATTCTACCTATCATTTACTATAACGCAAACAATCGGGTATTTTTTACAAATCAAATTTTCTTATTGATAATTTGTAATAAATAAAATAAAATATATATCGAAATACAAGTTGATTATGTTATATAAATATTTGAATACAATGCGAATTTCTTAAAATTTTAATAAATTTAGAATGTAATATATATGCATTCAATATTCAATCAATTAGATTTATGGGAAAAAAATTATTTCAATCAATTAGTAATTAAATTATAACAAATATCAATAAAAAAATATTAAGATAGCTAACTATTTTTAATCAATGATAAAATTTCGAAATATATGTAAATATAGAAAGTTATTATATACATCTGAGTATTCAATCATTAATACTTAATTAATTAATAATTATATTGTAATATATATCAATATCAATTTGATTATGCTAACCGTTTATATTATATGCCAAGATTTCAAAATACAAAAACCAAAATTTCAAAGTATAAAAAATTAATATAGAACTTAATAATATAGTTTGAATTATTCAATAAAGTAATAGTCAATAATAATTATGACAGATATTAATAAAAAATATTAAGAATAATATTTTATCAATCAAAAAGTTTATATAATCAAAGGAATAAGCTTCAATAGTTAATAAATTTCAATTAAAAATGAATTGTTTAAGAGAAGTGAACAATTTTAATATGATTGAAACAATCCATTCGAGAGACATATTTATAAAAAAAATATTTACATTAATAATATATTCCAATTCTCCTCTAATACATTAATACATTTCGTAACTTTAATTTATACACAATTTTATTTATTTATTTAAAAAAAAAACTACACTTATTTGTTTTTAATTATACTACTCATTTTATCAAATTGTAATTTTAGTATAATTTTTTATTTAAAATTTATTTATTTTTTTTTTTTTGAAAATGTCATAATCTTCGGAAATATTGATATACTATTTTTTTGTGCGAATAAATAATATACAATGAACTCTATAATCATTTGTAACTTGAGATTGATAATATGAGTTTAGTTGTCGTGCACTATTGAGTATTACATGATTAGCAACCATAATCACCACTTTGAAGGTAGTTATGATAAAAATTAAATATCTCTATTAATTTAAATGATATGATTGATTGATAATGTAAAAACTTTTTACATTGACAATGTGTATTAATTAAATCTTAATATACAATATTATTTTTTTTGTTTATTTTATCATTCTTTTTTATTTCAATATAAATGATATGGTATAATTAACAACATAAACTCACCCACAACTGCGATATCTTTAATTCGAACTCGGAACCCGATATTTAATATAGCGATATTGATATTTTGTGAATTATATTATGACTTAAGGATATTTTTTTTTATCATTTTTAATATAATCATTTATTATAACATTATAGTATAAATATTTTTATGTGGCACATTTTACATATAAATAAGTTAAAGAAAAATTATATTTAAAATTGTCAAACACTCCTAAAAATAATGTATATTGTATGATTTTATTAGCTATAAAACATAATATCTATTTATCTATATTTCGATGTGTATGTACGAGTATAATATTGATATCGGGTACAAGTACATTTATAAGATCAAATATTTATAAAAAAAATTAATGTATAAATATGTTAATAAAAATCATGAATTTTATAATATATTTTAATTAAAATTAAATTGTTTAATTCATTATACAAAATCATAATAAAAGTTTAAAAAGTAAAAAATTGTGTAAGATTACAAACAACAAATAAACTAAAATTCACAATTAATATTGACATTCACGACTAAAATTCATGATTAATATTATATTAATATATTAATTTAAAAGTGAATTATTTTAAAAGATTATTAAAAAAATTGATAAAGATAATAAATAAAAATAATTATATAAAAAATCACACGGAATACTTCTTAAATTGAGAAATAAAATAAAATATAAAGAGCCAACAAAGTATGTGTCATTTTTTATATTAAAGCCAAGTTAAGCATACTCCATTTTATCTTAAGTGTAATAAAATTTGAGTAAACAAAAATGAATATATTTATTTTAAATTTTAAACTATATTTTGTGTTGACATAACTTTTTTATATTTAAGATTCCAAATATATTATTTTATCACCATAATATAAGAATAATAATTAAAAGGACAAATATATGTACATTTTCTTAAGTATTCTTAACTTAATTAACCATAATTTTATGAAATTCATAATTTTTTCAAAGTTTGTTATAACCACAAAAGGTATGTTTTATGTTAAGAACTATACGAAAATCATCTAAAGAAATGCACCTAATTGTTTTCTCAATTAAAAATGTTAAGGAATCATGACTATCCTAAATCTCCAACTACAATCCTGAAAATAAATACTATAATGTGTGATGAATTTTTGTGTGCATATTGTGGTCTTGTGGTCTATATGTGAAATTTTATTTGTAACACCCCGTTTTTCAAAGCGAGGGTGTATTTTTTTTTTTTCAAAAGAAATTAAAATAAAACAGAGAAATAAATAAGGAAATACCTTTGGATAAATAATTGAGTCATTATAATTTACAAGCAGCGGAAAAGTTTCTCAAAATATATGAATCCAAAGTATTTACACAACAACAGATGATACATGGAACTCATTCAACTAAGATGTCATACTGACAATATTAGTAAAGGTACAGTTTTCCAGTTCCAAATAACGTAATCCAAAAAACATATGTTCCCTCTAGGTCATCCTAATCTGATCATTCTTCAAAAAAAACTATAGCTATACACCCTGAGTGATGTCCACGCGCCCCGTGAGATCCTCCTAACATAGCTCCAGTCAAGCAATCCCATCTACATTCCCATCCGTAGGGTACGAACCGGTAGGATCGTCCTGGCTCTCATCTGAGGGCAAAGCCCAGATTTCCACAATAGTTGTAAAGGGTCACCAACCGAAATTAACAAGTAACACATAACATTTAAGTTTTTACATGCACAAAATAACCTTTCAACTTATCATGCACCTTAAAAGGGTTTTCCACATGCTAAAAGTTCATATAACACATGCCAAATAACAATGAAAACAAAATAAGGTTCTCAATCCATCAAGTAATATATAACTAACCAAGACATTGATAAATCAATGAGCAATCTGTTATCTAACTCAAAATAAGAATTTCTACTAAGCCAATCGATTTCCAAATCGATTTCCTGAAGGTTTTTAGTGAAATTTGAATTATGGGCTTAATTCAATCGATTGGGCAATCAATTGACAGCATAGCTCAGCCCCTGACTTAATGCCAATCGATTTCCAAATCAATTTTTGTCAGTTTTGTTGAATTCCTGCATGGCCAAGTCGATTGGGAAATCGATTTTATAAATAGTTGAGCCCCTGTAACTTCCCAAATCGATTGGGAAATCGATTTTATAAATAGTTGAGCCCTTGTAACTTCCCAAATCGATTGGGAAATCGATTTCCCTACTTATCCTTCCAAAAACACATAAACTAACTCAATATCATTCATACACAATTCCACATCTTAACACTTAGCAATGATAACGCAATCGCTACAACATCATGAGTTTCGAAATAGTATTGCAATCAAACATGCTATCACCAAATTCCAAAACATAACACTTAACACTTATAACACAATTACTACAACATCATGGGTTTCAAAATAGTATTGCAATCAAACATGCTATCACCAAATTCCAAAACATAACACTTAACACTTATAACACAATTACTACAACATCATGGGTTTCAAAATGGTATTGCAATCAAACATGTTATCACCAAATTCCAAAACATACACTTAACACTTATAACACAATACTACAACATCATGGGTTTCGAAATGGTATTGCAATCAAACATGTTATCACCAAATTCCAAAACATACACTTAACACTTATAACACAATACTACAACATCATGGGTTTCGAAATGGTATTGCAATCAAACATGTTATCACCAAATTCCAAAACATACACTTAACACTTATAACACAATACTACACAGACAAAATGAACCAACAATTCACAATTTAACAGGGTGTAGTCTCTCACGGACAAACACCTGTGCAGTCACTCACGGACAAACACAATTTACCAAGAAACGTAAGTCGTAAACGTACCACCTATCACGGGTCAGTACTGTTTACCGAGGTGCCACCTATCACGGGTCTGCACAACTTACCAAACGTAAATCGTAAACGTACTGCCTATCACGGACCCGTACCGTTTACCAAGGTGCCACCTATCACGGGTCTGCACGATTTACCAAAACACACATAAGTAAACGAGACATTAAGAGATTCCCCATTCTTAATTCTCATCTAACTTAAACCAGGGCGTAGTCTCTCACGGACAAACCCCTGCGCAGTCTCTCACGGACAAACGCAATTCCCGCAGGAACGTAAGTCGTAAACGTACTACCTATCACGGGTCCGTACTGTTTACCGAGATTCCCCATTCTTAATACTCATTTCACTTAAACGATTTTCCAAAACAAACATTAAGTAAACAAGACATTAAGAGATTCCCCATTCTTAATACTCATTTAACTTAAACGATTTTCCAAAACAAACATTAAGTTATCAAGACATTAAGAGATTCCCCATTCTTAATACTCGTTTAACTTAAACGATTTTCCAAAACAAACATTAAGTAAACAAGACATTAAGAGATTCCCCATTTTTTTTAATATGCGAACAAATTCACATCATTCAAGTCTATAGTGTAAAACCGCAACAAAGCACGAAAAACAAAATGCTTACAAATATGACTAAAATATGACTAAATTCAAGTGTTCAAGATATGTATGCATCATAATCTATAACTTTGATGAAATCAAAATCATTAATTGAAATTTATAATCGATCAAAGTTGTTATGTAAATTTGAACAAAAAAAAAACTGCACCAAGACATAAATACTAAAAAGCATCAAACTCAGACGATGGAATCACAAAAAAGAAAATAGGAAAAAAAAAAACAAAATTTATGTAGAAGTAATTTATTTAAATAAACTAAAGGAAATAAAAAAAAAGTATATGGAGGAGTGATTCTAGACAAAAAAAAAAATAGACTTAAATCACATTTATCTAATGGAGGAAGAAGAGAACTTAGGTTTTCATGTTGTAGGAGTGTTATACTATTATATACACATTTATTATTTGAGGGGAATTAAAGAGTGAAATGATAATATGTAAGAGACCTAACTCAAGTGACAAAATTCGATAAGTTGAATATCATGTTCCAGGCTCGACTTGGAGACTTTACAGCTATGTACGAATTTATTTACCATTTAATCTAAATAAAAAAAATAAAAATATATACCCAGAAAAAATAAAATAATAAGAAGGCTGAAAACTCTACTCTAGTCACAATATTAACACTAACCTATTAACATTTGCTTCCTATGAAAAACATCTTAACATTTGCAATTAAACAGACACACAATGTAAGGATAATCTCGATTACTATTTGGAATCACATGTAATGTATACTTAATACTCATTTGATGGTGGAAAAAGGCAAATATTAATCCATTCTTTATTTATTTATAAAATAAAGTAAATTTCATCATAATTAATTTATACAACTACAATATCCATATTTGTCATTCTATATGGACTACCGTTCGGTTAGAGGAGAGGGAGACCCAAAGGAGAAAAACGGTTTTGTAGGAAAAACAATTTTGCAAGTGAAACAAATAATGAAAATATAATAAAAGTTAACTTACATTAGTTGAACATCATGAGTATAACAGATATAGAGGTTGTTTTGTTGTTGTTGTTGTATGCTTGTAGAGGAAGAGGATATATTATTTTGAACGTTTTTTTTTTTTTCTTGTGGAGAGAATGAATATATTGAACCGTGAATATTCTCTTCAAGGTGGGTATAAATAATTTTTTTGAATGTGTTTTTGGACATTAATCTTTATTTTTTGTTAAAATCCATTTTTGTGTTTAAAATTTGTGTTGGTCTTTATTTAGTATAAGCTGCTATTTGGTTTGAGGAGGGAAAACATAAGGAAGAAAGAATGGTTGTGCAGGAAAAAAAAACCTAATATGAGAAGAAGCAAAAAAGGAATCATAGGTTACAATCTCTCTCATCTACTCCTTAATCTTCTTCCACCTTTCCGCACATGCCTCTTCATTCTTACAACCTGACATGTGGTTATTATCTTTGCGATTGACGATGTAGATGGAATAAGAGGCGTTGAATTGGAATGAGGAGATGGAAAAAGGTAAATGGCGCACAATATTTGCTGCAAAAGGCATAATTTGGAAGTGCTCTCTCAATAGTGACATTCTATAAGATAATGACATAGTAAGAAAATGAAAATGAATAGAAGTTAAAAGAACAAACATAGTAAGAATCTAAAGTGAAGAAGAAAATGAATTAATACCCACCGCGCCTAATTCATTGGTTTCTAACCGAAGTAACAAGCTCTTTGTTCCTCCATTCTACGTATTTTGGAAGGGGTTTTGAAGAAAATGATCGGTAAAAAGGCATATTCACCTCAAATGGGGAAGCCAAGGAACGAAGGCATTGAGGTGATACACGAGTAGGAATTCTGTATAAAAAAAATTAAATGAAATAACATTAATTTTCTATTTCATATTAAAAAACAAGTTTCAAAGATTATTTGCAAATCAAACATATAATGGAAATGAGATGAAAATTAACTTACATGTTGAACCAGCTGTGATAAAAAGACATAATATTTCGGTTGGAAACCATGGTATCTGATACAAAGGCTGTTTTTAATGAAGGTGATAATATATTCTTTTGAACGATTTTATGCTTATGGAGGGGGAAGATACATTGAATCTGAAAGTTCTCCACACTATGGGTATATACAAGTTTTTTGTTTGTATTTTTGAGAATTAATTGTTATTTTTTTATAAATCCATCTTTGTGTAGAAAACCTATGCTGGTCTTGATATAGTATGGACTACCGTTTGGTTAGAGGAGAGGGAGACACAAAGGAGAAAAACGGTTTTGCAAGTGAAACAAATAATGAAAATACGATAAAAATTAACTTACATTAGTTGAACATCATGAGTATAAGAAATATAGAGGTTGTTTTGTTGTTGTTGTATGCTTGTAGAGGGATATGATATATTATTTTGAACGTTTTTTTTTTCTTGTGGAGACAATGGATATATTGAGCCGTGAATGGATAAATACTTTTTACTTCCCCATTTTGGTCTATGCCTATGTTGTCTTAGCATGATGTCAAGGATATGTTGGACGGATAATGGTACCAACCTCCCTATTCTTATCTTCATTAATCCATCTATAGCTCCTATGCAAGAAAAAATGAGGCAAGTTTTTGTAGTGTACATGAAAACAAATATAAGTTAAAAATAACATAGTAAGAACATGAAAATGAATAGAAGTAAAAAGAACAAAACATGGTAAGAATCTATAGTGAAGAAGAAATTGAATTAATAACCAACGCGTCTAATTCCTTACTTTCTAACCGAAGTAACAACCTCTTCATTCCTCCAATCTACATATTTTGGAAGGGATTTTGAAGAAAATTATCGGTAAAAAAGCATATTCACCTCAAATAGGGAAGCCAAGGAAGAAAATATGTTTGCTTGTGTCACTGGATTAACATTTAGGTAATTTTCGTCCTCCCTATTTTTATTCTACTCCATTTAGGGTTTTTAACCAATCTTGGGCATTCAATAAGTTCATTTGTGTCATTAGATTAACATTTAGTTCAAATTTATCTTCCATAAGCTTATTATAGTCCAATTAGCGTTTTCAACCAATCTTGTGCATCCAATACGTGTGTTTGTGTCATTGGACTAACATTTAGGTCATTTTGATCCTCCCTAGGCTTATTCTAGCCCATTTAGGGTTTTTAACAAATCTTGTGAATCCAATAAGTTCATTTAAGTTGTTGGATTAACATTTAGGTCATTTTCGTCCTTCCTAGGCGTATTCTAGTCCATTTAAGGTTTTAACCAATCTTGTGCATCCAATAAGTTTATTTATGTTATTGGATTATCGTTTAGGTCATTGTCAACCTCCCTAGGCTTATTCTAGCCCATTAAGGGTTTTCAACCAATCTCGTGCATCCAATAAGTTCATTTATGTTGTTGGATTATCGTTTAGTTCATTTGAGTCCTCCCTAGGCTTATTCTAGTCCATTTAGGGTTTTTAACTAATCTTGTGCATCCAATAAGTTCATTTTTGTCATTGAATTAACATTTAGGTCGTTTTCGTAATCCCTAGGCTTATTCTAGTCCTATTATGGTTTATAACCAATCTTGTGGATCCAATATGTGTGTTTGTGTCATTGGATTAACATTTAGGTCATTTTCATCCTCCATGGGCCTATTCTAGTCCAAGTAGTGTTTTTAACCAATCTTGTGCATCAAATATGTTTGTTTGTGCCATTGGATTAACATTTAGGTCACTTTCGTCTTCTAGTCCATTTTAACCAATCTTGTGCTGCCTCGGCTCATTCTAGTCCATTTTGGGTTTTTAACCTATATTGTTCATCCATTAAGTTCATTTGTGTCAGTGAATTAACGTTTAGGTCATTTTCGTAATGCCTTAGCTTATTCTAGTCCAATTAGTGTTTTTAACCAATCTTGTGCATTAAATATGTTTGTTTGTGTCCTTGAATTAACATTTAACTCATTTTGGTCTTCCCTATGCTTATTGTAATCCATTAAGGGTTTTTAACCAATCTTGTGCATCCAATAAGTTCATTTGTGTCATTGGATTAACATTTAGGTCATTTTCGTCCTCCCTAGGCTTATTCTAATCCAATTAGGGTTTTTAACCTATCTTGTGCATCCAATAGGTGTGTTTGTGTCATTGGATGAACATTTAGGTCATTTTCGTCCTCCCTAGGCTTATTCTAATCCAATTAGGGTTTTTAACCAATCTTGTGCATCCAATAAGTTCATTTGTGTCATTGGATTAACAATTAGGTCATTTGAGTCCTACCTAGGCTTATTCTAATCCAATTAGGGTTTTTAACCAATCATGTGCATCAAACATGTTTGCTTGTGTAATTGGATTAACATTTAAGTTATTTCCGTCCTCCCTATGCTTATTTTAATGTATTTAGGGTTTTTAACCAATCTTGTGCATCCAATAAGTTTATTTGTGTTATTGGATTAACATTTAGTTGATTTTCGTCCTCCCAAGACTTATTCTAGTCCATATAGGGTTTTTAACCAATCTTATGCATCCAATACGTGTGTTTGTGTCATTGGATTAACATTTAGGTCATTTTCATCCTCCCAAGGCTTATTCTAGTCCATTTAGGGTTTTTAACCAATCTTATGCATCCAATACGTGTGTTTGTGTCATTGGATTAACATTTAGGTCATTTTCATCCTCCCAAGGCTTATTCTAGTCCATTTAGGGTTTTTAACAAAGCTTGTGCATCCAATAAGTTCATTTATGTTATTGGATTAAAATTTAGGTCATTTTCGTCCTCCCTAGGCTTATTTTGGTCCAAAAAGGGTTTTTAAACAATCTTGTGCATGCAATAAGTTCATTTGTGTCGTTGAATTAACATTTAGGTGATTTTCATAATCCCTTGGCTTATTCTAGTCTAATTAGGGTTTTTAACCAATCTTGTGCATTAAATAAGTTTGTTTGTGTCATTGAATTAACAGTTAGGTCTTTTTTGTCTCCCTATGCTTATTCTAATCCATTTAGGGTTTTAAACCAATCTTGTGCATCCAACACGTGTGTTTGTGTCATTGGATTAACATTTAGGTCATTTTTCATCCTCCTTAGGCTTATTCTAGTCCGTTTAGGGTTTTTAACCAATCTTGTGCATCCAATAAGTTCTTTTATGTCATTGGATTAAAATTTAGGTCATTTTCGTCCTCCCTAGGCTTATTTTGGTCCATTTAGGGTTTTTAAACAATCTTTTGCATCCAATAAGTTCATTTGTGTCATCGGATTAACATTTAGGTCATTTTCGTAATGCCTAAGCTTATTGTAGTCCAATTAGGATTTTTAACCAATCTTGTGCATGAAATATGTTTGTTTGTGTCATTGAATTAACATTTAGTGTTGGAAAAATATGACCTCTATTGGTTAAAAACGTGTATGGCAGTCTTTTAAAAACATTCAACAAGATTGATAATCAATTTAACAAAAGAACACTTTTATTAAACTAATGATCAATCACGGTCCCAAGGAGTTGATACTAAGCGAAAGTTCACACTTACATGTATTGACCAATTACTAGTTCAGCACATACAATAATTGTTCTACAAAATTAATCAAGATACAAGCATGCAATCAAGGTTAATCATACAATCATACAATGATAATAAAGAGTAAGGGATAGAGAGAAGTGCACCACGATTTTTATATTGGTTCAACCGTCTATCAGACGACCTACGTCCAGTCCCGAAATAAAACGATTTCGGCCTTTTTGAATAGAATCTTAGAGTGTTTTACAGATGTTCCAGCCCTCCCGGCCTATCAATCTTAAAACTCTCTCTCTATTCTATTTGGCAGCCACTATATCCCAGAGTTCCTCTACAAACTCTTCCAAGATCACATCAAAGCTTCTTCTTGATGAGCCCTCTCAACAATGAAGATAGCTACCAGTTTCACTACTGGATTTTGATCAACCACTGTATCCCAGAGTTTCTTTATAAACTCTTCCAAGATCACATCAAAGCTTCTTCTTGATGTGCCCTCTCAACAATGAAGATAGCTACCAGTTTCACTACTGGATTTTTATCAGTTCTTTCTTTACAAAGTGTTTGTTACAGAAAATATAAAAGATATACAGAATTGGTTTCAATCACTTGCAATGAATCTCACACAAGAAGTTGTTTGTCCATTTGAGTGTTTGTGAGATCATTCTTTTTTTCTCTCAAGATGTCTTTTTCAGCTCTCTATTGATTATGAATAATGGTTGGTTCTGGGTCTGAAAAAGCAATATCAAAATATTATTCAAATGTTATCAAAAGTTATTAGAGAAAGTGATTGAAAACTGTTTATATAGTTTCTGAAAAACAACATATAAATCGATTTCCCAATCGATTCATTAATGTAATAAAACAAGCTTAATCGGTTAGCCAATTGATTATCGCAAGTCTTGTTTTTCTTGAATCTTGAAACTACATAAACTAATCGATTACCTAATCGATTATTTTAAAAGTACTTTTCAGAAAATTATGTGTAGTTAATAGTTGACTCGATTGCATAATCGATTTAAGATGTTTTGTTCCAACAACGAGACCAAAACAATCGATTACCCAGTCGATTCATTAAGTCACATAATCGATTCATTAATACACACAATCGATTTGGCATCATATTGAGTGTTCCCTGTAACTCAAATTTATGTGTCAATCGATTTGTCAATTGATTTGGTTTGAAGCAGGGATTCAACTTATTTCAAACAAATCAATGTGCCAATCGATTTGGTGTTATGTTCCTGAAAAATATTGTTACAAGTTTGTTTAGTTCAATCGATTGCCTAATCCATTGATGCCAAACTTGTTTCACTGGAATTTTTCACAATGGATTGTCCAATCGATTGTGTTTGTCATAGACCATGTTCCTTATAAAATTTTATTTACGCAATCGATTGTCCAATCGATTAGCATATTACATGGCTTGGCCCTGTGACTTGCACCATCGATTTGTCAATCGATGTATCTAATCAGTTTTAGTCTTTGTGATTAAACAATCGATGTGCCAATCGATTAACATTGTATGTTTGTTAATTATGTCAAAATTAGGAATAATGGGACCTAAGTCCAACAATCTCCCCCTTTTTGCATAAGTGACAAGCATACAATTTTAACTTGAGTATAGCATTTCAAGGAGTTTACCAAGGTAGGTACTACTAACAGATCATAATATCAGAGCATAAGTACCAATAATATTTATCAAAATATGAATAGTCATTAGAGCAACAAATTTTCAGCAGCAGCAGAAGTAGCATGTAAAAGTTATCAACAAATTATAAAAAACAAGTTATAAATTCTCTCCCCCTTTGTCAGTTAATGCAAAAAGCAGTAACAGGAGAGAGTAACAAAAATGAATTTTCTCCCCCTATATTAGTAAACATAAGCACCGGGGATAATTATGGTTT
>NC_021162.2:26025892-26027204 GCF_000331145.2 Cicer arietinum | reverse complement strand
CGTTGTGAGCCATCTGAGCTTCCATAAATTCCAGCAGTTTTGCGAAGTACTCAGGAGGGGCTGCTACTGGCTCAGCAGCTTGTTGCATATTAGGCTGAACTTGTTCAACATTTGGTAGCGGTCTTATCCAAATGCCATTCACCCTTTTCAATTGCATCTGATTGACAATTGATTCACCAAAAATAAGGGTGGTCTTGGAAGATTCTTCATTGACAAGTGACACTTTGAAGTGTTTCAGAATCTTGGTGATTAGTTGGGGGTAGAGCAGCACCAGCTTGCTTTGTGATGCTTCCATCATGTGCCTTAGCACAATCCATGTCCAGCTCATCTTGAGCTCTTTGGACAGTCCCCATAGCAGCAGTATGTCCAGCTTCTGGATGACGCCATGGTTTCCGGATCGTGGCACTAGCATCCGGGTTAAAGTGTACATGAGCATCCGATGATGGACCTTCATTTGAACAATAGGCAGCGAAATAGTTTCGACAAATCCCTCGACCATCAAGTCCTCCACAGCAGTGTGTCTATCAAAAGATGCTTCCCATCCTTCATCTGCAACATCACCATCAGAACTGCCATCAATTGATTTTCCATGGAAGGGCAATCCTGACAAAGTTGAGAAATCTTCAAAGGACATGGAGATCCTTTTGCCTTTAACTTCAGCCTTGAAACCATTTTCAGTGAGCTTGAAGGAGGAGTAGAATTCTCTTATTAGCTTCAGATAAGTGTCAAGTGTGGAGGAGAGGAAGTTTTCAAGACCATGAAACCTCAAATGGTCTTGGAAGGTAAATCCATCTGAATCAAAATAGGCGAAATCCAGAGTTCTAGCCTCATGGATTTTTCTTTTGAGGAAGTCAGGTGGAATAACAAAATCTGTAGCTTTATCTTTGGATGAAGGAGCCTTCTTTGGAGGAGGAGAAGAAACCGTTTTCTTCTTTTTCTGAGTAACCTCCTTCATAACATCTGCCATGAGTTTCTCAGTAGGGGGCTCCTTTCTTTTCTTTGATTTTCCTTTATCAATAGCAGCGGCTTTGCCCTTGTCTTTGGCAAGTATCTTGTGGGTAGGAATTGGAACCCGTTTTAACATGGTTGGTGGGGGTGAAGGGGTTCGCCCACTAGAAGATGAAGATTGTGATGGAGTTCTTGGTTGGGTTTGTTTAACACGGGCTATTGGAGTATAGATTATGTGTTTGAATTGCAGAGAGAAAGCAGGGATGGTTGTGAAAAACAGAGTATAGAGAAAAACAGAGCGACTTGAGAAATTCTGGAAAAAGTTGAGAAGCAATCGATTGATAACTGTTCCTTTTTAAACCTT
>NC_021162.2:26017676-26020976 GCF_000331145.2 Cicer arietinum | reverse complement strand
ACAAATATCAGTGTATCAGAGCAAAAAATATGCAGATTAAACAGATTATGGCAATGGATATCAAAGAACAATTGAATAAACGTGCTAATTCATTATATATGGAAGAAACTAATACAGGAATAACAAGACATTACATCACAACAAAGAATCTAAAAACCTAATCACCTAAACAGGGTTGGTCCTCACTATTAGCTAAGGGAGAGGTAGAGACCGCTGTATTACCCTCAGCAGGTGTCTCCTCAACGTGAGGTTCAGAACTATCTAGGGGAGAGGGATTATGTTCCTCTGTTGCTTGCCGGCCGATATCCGCAATATCTTCAAAGGATAGCTTGATGCCTAAATGAGCTTGTATTGCATCAACATTCTCAACAACTGAATTCAGAGATGCCTGGAGAGTCTTCAAAGCAGCTTCCATTCTTGCATTTGACTCTTGCATTTTGGCGTTGTGAGCCATCTGAGCTTCCATAAATTCCAGCAGTTTTGCGAAGTACTCAGGAGGGGCTGCTACTGGCTCAGCAGCTTGTTGCATATTAGGCTGAACTTGTTCAACATTTGGTAGCGGTCTTATCCAAATGCCATTCACCCTTTTCAATTGCATCTGATTGACAATTGATTCACCAAAAATAAGGGTGGTCTTGGAAGATTCTTCATTGACAAGTGACACTTTGAAATGTCTCAGAATCTTGGTGATTAGTTGGGGGTAGGGCAGCACCAACTTGCATTGTGATGCTTCCATCATGTGCCTTAGCACAATCCGTGTCCAGCTTCTGGACGACGCCATGGTTTCCGGATCGTGGCACTAGCATCCGGGTTAAAGTGTACATGAGCATCCGATGATGGACCTTCATTTGACCAATAGGCAGCGAAATAGTTTCGACAAATACCTCGACCATTAGGTCCTTCATAGCAGTGTGTCTATCAAAAGATGCTTCCCATCCTTCATCTGCAGCATCACCATCAGAACTGCCATCAATTGATTTTCCATGGAAGGGCAATCCTGACAAAGTTGAGAAATCTTCAAAGGACATGGAGATCCTTTTGCCTTTAACTTCAGCCTTGAAACCATTTTCAGTGAGCTTGAAGGAGGAGTAGAATTCTCTTATTAGCTTCAGATAAGGGTCAAGTGTGGAGGAGAGGAAGTTTTCAAGACCATGAAACCTCAAATGGTCTTGGAAGGTAAATCCATCTGAATCAAAATAGGCGAAATCCAGAGTTCTAGCCTCATGGATTTTTCTTTTGAGGAAGTCAGGTGGAATAACAAAATCTGTAGCTTTATCTTTGGATGAAGGAGCCTTCTTTGGAGGAGGAGAAGAAACCGTTTTCTTCTTTTTCTGAGTAACCTCCTTCATAACATCTGCCATGAGTTTCTCAGTAGGGGGCTCCTTTCTTTTCTTTGATTTTCCTTTATCAATAGCAGCGGCTTTGCCCTTGTCTTTGGCAAGTATCTTGTGGGTAGGAATTGGAACCCGTTTTAACATGGTTGGTGGGGGTGAAGGGGTTCGCGCACTAGAAGATGAAGATTGTGATGGAGTTCTTGGTGGGGTTTGTTTAACACGGGCCATTGGAGTATAGATTATGTGTTTGAATTGCAGAGAGAAAGCAGGGATGGTTGGGAAAAACAGAGTATAGAGAAAAACAGAGCGACTTGAGAAATTCTGGAAAAAGTTGAGAAGCAATCGATTGATAACTGTTCCTTTTTAAACCTTAAGACACGCCAATCGATGTCCCAATCGATTATGTTACCGTTGCTGGAGAAGCACAATCGATTTAGTAATAATTGCATCTAACGGCTAGTAAAAACAAGTCACAACGGTCATATCGTTAATCGATTCCCAAATCGATGTCCTTTATTTACTCAATCGATGTCCAAATCGATTTCTTTAACTAGAGAAAATGAAATTTTTGAACCAATCAATTTCCAAATCGACGCTCGGGCTTGAGTCCCAAAAACATTCTAAATTTTGAAATCTGGGGCCAACGTAATCGATGTTCCAATCGATTATTTAAACTAAAAACTAAGCTGACTATCGATTATCCAATCGATTGATATGGGAAAAGTTCAAGCACCAGAAACTTCCTGTGATATGGTCCAAAGGGTCAGATTTCACTAGGATCTAAAAGAATGCGCTATATGTTTATGCCGTAACCAAGTCTCATCTAAATTAGATAACAAATAGCAGATAGTACTAGGCAAAGACTTAAAATCTAACATAAATGTTATTAATTCTATCACCAACTAACTTTATACCTTTGTCATCTTTATGCTCAATTATACAAGATTGTGATGAAAAACTTACTTGGAGACCTTTGTCACATAGTTGACTTATACTTAGCAGATTGTGTTTTAGCCCTTCTACGTACAAGCCATTTTTGATTACTGCAGTTGACTCGTTGTCTATGTCATCAACACCACTTATCTTTCCTTTATTGTTGTCACCATATTTGACACACCTCCTTCATTTAATGTTAGAGACAACAATTTAGACTTGTCTCCTGTCATGTGCTTTGAGCATCCGCTATCTAGGTACCAAGAGTGCCTATTGGATGTCAAGCTCACCTGCAACACACTTCAAAATTTGATTTTAGGTACCCGATTTAAATTGGGTCCCGGGAGGTTAGTTTCAAAACTTTGTGTCTTTGCTATCCAAATCTGTCTCCATCCTCTATTGGCTAGTTTTTTCAGTTTGCAATTAGAAACAAAATGTCCCTTTCTGCAACAGAAATTACATGAACCAGCAAAGAATGAACGTTGATTTGATCTAGTAAAGATGTCATACATATTCCTTGAAATAACAGATTTCTGACTATGTTTGACATTTCTGGTTTGCATATAACCAATACCACACCTAGTGTTATTCCTTTTAACATGCATATTTGGTTTATATCCTAGACCAGATTTTACATTAACATGTCTCTGGTTGCTAAGTATGACATTCAGTTTATCTTTACTACTAGTGAACTTCAATAAATCAGATTTTAATGATGCAACATTTTTTTCAAGTTCAATGCATCTTGCAGATTTGTCATGTGAATCCTTTTTCAGTTGTTCATACAAATCCTCAATTTCCTTATGATCATTTTTCATTTGTTCAAGAATTTTCTTTGTACTCAGCAACTGTTTAATAGAATTCACATACCCATCATGCAGTTCATTGAAAGCTTCTTGTAGTTCATCATAAGATGGATTAGATTGAGAGCTTACCTCACTTTCAGATTCTGAGTCTGTGTTTGCCATAAGACATAGATTTGCTTCTTCTTCTTCTGAAGAGGCAGAGGATTCTTCGTTGTCATTCCATGCAA
>NC_021162.2:25999712-26017090 GCF_000331145.2 Cicer arietinum | reverse complement strand
CTTTTCTTGTTAAACTGTTCTGACTCATCTAATCTGTGCAATTCCATCTCATGCCCTCTGAGCTTTCCAAACAGTGTTGCAATAGTCATGGTTGCAATATCCTTTGATTCAACAATGGCAGTTATCTTGGGCTGCCATTCTCTTGTTAAACACCTCATGACTTTTCCTGTTTGCTGCTCATTATCCACAACTTTTCCTAGAGCATGTAAATTGTTGATGATGTGAGTGAACCTTGTTTGCAGGTCATTAATGGATTCATCTGTCTTCATGTTGAACAATTCGTATTCACATTAGTACTTTCATGTGTTTGTTGAAGAGTGTCCCACATCTCTTTGGCAGTCTTGCAGTTTGAGAGCCTGAAAAATTCATCAGCTGATAATGCAGAGGTTATTATGTTCTTAGCCTTAGCATTATATCCTACTTTCTTCTTATCATCCTCAGACCAGTCAGATCTGGGTTTAGGAATTATTGAATCACCAGTTCCAGCTATTGTAGGTATGAAGGGTCCATTTTCTAGAATATCAATACCACTAGCTTCTAGAAATATTAACATCCTATGTTTCCAATACATGTATGCGGCTCCATTGAAGGCAGGGGGCCTTGCAAGGGAAGCACCTTCTCCTAGAAATCCAACTGAGGCCATGTACTTTAATGAGAATTACTCTAAAAAAAGGTAGGCTCTTGATGCCAATTGTTGGAAAAATATGACCTCTATTGGTTAAAAATGTGTATGGCAGTCTTTTAAAAACATTCAACAAGATTGATAATCAATTTAACAAAAGAACACTTTTATTAAACTAATGATCAATCACGGTCCCAAGGAGTTGATTCTAAGCGAAGGTTCACACTTACATGTATTGACCAATTACTAGTTCAGCACATACAGTAATTGTTCTACAAAATTAATCAAGATACAAGCATGCAATCAAGGTTAATCATACAATCATACAATGATAATAAAGAGTAAGGGATAGAGAGGAGTGCACCATGATTTTTATACTGGTTCAGCCGTCTATCAGACGACCTACGTCCAGTCCCGAAATAAAATGATTTCGGGCTTTTTCAATAGAATCTTAGAGTGTTTTACAGATGTTCCAGCCCTCCCGGCCTATCAATCTTAAAACTCTCTCTCTATTCTATTTGGCAGCCACTGTATCCCAGAGTTCCTCTACAAACTCTTCCAATATCACAACAAAGCTTCTTCTTGATGAGCCCTCTCAACAAAGAAGATAGCTACCAGTTTTACTACTGGATTTTCATTAGTTCTTTCTTTGCAAATTCTTTGTTACATAAAATATAAAAGATATACAGAATTTGTTTCAATCACTTGCAATGAATCTCACACAAGAAGTTGTTTGTCCATTTGAGTGTTTGTGAGATCATTCTCTTTTTCTCTCAAGAGGTCTTTTTCAGCTCTCTATTGATTATGAATAATGGTTTGTTCTGGATCTGAAAAAGCAATATCGAAGGTTATTCAAATGTTATCAAAAGTTATTAGAGAAAGTGATTGAAAACTGTTTATATAGTTTCTGAAAAACAACATATAAATCGATTTTGAAAAAGCAATATCAAAATATTATTCAAATGTTATCAAAAGTTATTAGAGAAAGTGATTGAAAACTGTTTATATAGTTTCTGAAAAACAACATATAAATCGATTTCCCAATCAATTCATTAATGTAATAAAACAGGCTTAATCAGTTACCTAATCAATTATTTTAAAAGTACTTTTCAGAAAATTATGTGCAGTTAATTGTTGACTCGATTGCATAATCAATTTAAGATGTTTTGTTCTGTAAGACCCATAATTTTAAAGTACCATTTATGTATTTTTGGTGTATTTTGGATTTTGGCTCGGAGGCTTTTAAGCCAAAGTTAATAATATTTTGGAGTTTTATAATCAAAAAGATATTTTGATGGCAATTAAAATTTCTCGTCGATAAATAAATTGAATTTAACTGCGATGAATCCTTTACGGAGAATTTAATGCGTTTCGGGTGAAACGGTAATTTAACAAATATCTAGATTTTGAGATATTTGTTAAGTTATATTTATTATATTTATATATGTTTGTTTGGAGGGAAAAAGAAAGGAAAACTAGAAGGAAGGAAAAGGAAAAGAAAATAGTATATAAAGGAAGGAAGGAAAAAGGAAGAAAGGAAAAACAAAGGAAAGAAAAAGAAAGGAAGGAAATTTCCAAATTTCCATCTCCTTCCTCTGAACCTCACGCGAGAAAAACCCAAAATTCCATCCTTCTCCATTTTTCGTTTTCGTTGCTTCCTTTTCTTCAAAGCTAGTGACCCAAGATTGGGTTAGAGTTAGATCAAGGTTTTCGCAACTCCACTCTTCCTCTTTGATTCGAAAACGAAGAAAAACGGTTTTGAGATCCAAACACAAACCCCTCCGTTTCTTCTAGATCCGAACCTCATTTCTCGAAGAAAAGAGTATATAAAGGAAAGAAGGAAAAGGGAAGAAAGGAAAAACAAAGGAAAGAAAAAGAAAGGAAGGAAAATTGGAATTTTCCATCTTCTTCCTCTGATCGACCGTGAACCAAATTCCCTCTTCCTCCCATTTTCATTTTCGTCGCTTTCCTTTCTTCAAAACTAGTATCCCAAGGTTGGGTGAGAGTTAGATCAAGGTTTTCGCAACTCCACTCTTCCTCTTTGATTCGAAAACGAAGAAAAACGGTATTTGAGATCCAAACACAAACCCATCCGTTTCTTCTAGATCCAAGCTTCATTTCTCGAAGAGGTAGAAGGGAAAGCTGCTCACCTCCACGCTACGGTGCTAGTGAACTAATTTGGAAGCGGCGTTGCGAGCGGAGATTTTACCGGAATTACTCGCGGTACCGGAAACGCACGTTAAAGCTAACGTTGAGGTAAGGGCTCCTTCCAAACTTCTAGTTTGCATTAGGGACTTATCTGTGGTTGTGTGGGAAGGAATTGTTAGGGTTTAATGTATCGATTTGGGGAAAAACGAAACTAGTGCGTTATGGGTAAAACCTTAGAGTTAGGTTTTGTTTATATTGATGAATATTTCGTGGTAAAGGAATTTGAAGTCATTGTGTGTTTATGAGTAAATGAAATTTGATGTATCTGGGTGTTATGTTGCGTTGATTTGTGTTCGTTGTATTTGGCGTGTCCATACTTGATGTTTGTTAATTGGTGTGTATGTTGTGAATTATGGTTTGAATGTGAGGGTATGTTTGAGTTTGTTTCTGTGGAATTGAAAAACCATTAGAGTAAACGAGTATTTAAAAATGGGGAATCTTTTAATACCTCGGCTTATTTAATGTGTATTTGAGGAAAATGTTTAAGTTAACTGGGCGTTGAGAATGGGGAATCTCTTAATGTCTCGGTTACTTAACTATCGTTTTTGAAAATCGTTTCGGTAAATGAGTATTAAGAATGGGGAATCTCTTAATATGACTGTTTGCTTAACGTTTTGTTTTGAAAATCATTAAGTTAAATCGGTATTAAGAACGGGGAATCTCTTAATGACTTATTTAATTAATGTTGTTTGAAAGTCGTTTAAGTAAATGGGTATTAAAAATGGGGAATCTTTTAATACCTCAGTTTACTTAATGTGCATTTGAGGAAAATGTTTAAGTTAACTGGGCATTGAGAATGGGGAATCTCTTAATGTCTCGGTTACTTAATATTTTGTTTTAAAGAAAAATCGTTTAAGTTAACTGGGCGTTAAGAAGGGGGAATCTCTTAATGTCTCGGTTACTTAACTATCGTTTTTGAAAATCGTTTCGGTAAATGAGTATTAAGAATGGGGAATCTCTTAATATGACTGTTTGCTTAACGTTTTGTTTTGAAAATCATTAAGTTAAATCGGTATTAAGAACGGGGAATCTCTTAATGACTTATTTAATTAATGTTGTTTGAAAGTCGTTTAAGTTAAATGGGTATTAAAAATGGGGAATCTTTTAATATCTGCATTTGCTTAACGATTGTTGTGAATGGAGTCTGTGTATGCTCATGCATTTCATTTGGTAAATTGTGTCGACCCGTGATAGGTGACACCTGGCACGCGAGTCGTATTTGATTTGAGTTTATGATTGAGTAATTTGAATTTTGATTTAGCGTGGTAATTGCGTTGAAAATGCTAAGTGTTATGTGTTGGTTATTGTGTGTAAGTATGATGGTTATCGAGATCCCAATTGCCGTGGTAATCGCGTAGAAATTGCTAAGTGTTAAGTGGTGAACTTGATTAGGAATGACTTAGGTTAATTCATGAATTTTTGGAAAATCACGTAGGAATTGCTAAGTGTTAGGTTGTGAACTTGATTAGGAATGACTTGAGTTAATGCATGAATTTTGGGAAAAACGATTAGGGAAATCGATTTCCCAATCGATTGGATAGAAGTCAGGGACTTGGCCAAATGGACAAAATCGATTAGCCAATCGATTTTGTAATCAGTTTTCGAAAATCATTTATGAAATCGATTGCCCAATCGATTGGGCCTAAGTCAGGGACTCATCCATATTCGACCAAATCGATTTGGAAATCGATTGGCCATTAAGTCAGGGGCTCAGCTATCCTGTCAATCGATTGCCCAATCGATTGAATCAAGCCAGAGTTCAAAATTTCACTAAAAACCTTCAGGAAATCGATTTGGAAATCGATTGGTATTAAGTCAGGGACTCCGTTATCCTGTCAATCGATTGCCAAATCGATTGATTCAGCCCAGGATTCTATTTTCATTAAAAATCTTCACCCCAATCGATTGCCCAATCGATTGGCTCAGTGAAAATCCTCAGTTTGAGTTAAGATGATTGATTACTCATTAACTTATCCATGTCTTGACTTGTTATGTGTTAATTAGGAGATTGTGAACCTCATTTTACTTTCATTTTAATTGGCAAAGTATTGTATGAACTTTTAGCATATTGAAAATCCTGTTAAGGTGTGTGCCTAGTTGAAAAGTTATTTTGAGCATTTAAAATCTTAATTGCTATGTGGTAATTGTTATTTTTTTGGTTGGTGACCCTTTACAATTATTGTGGAAATCTGGGCTTTGCCCTCAGATGAGAGTCAGGACGGTCCTACCGGTTTGTACCCTACGGACGGGAATGGAGATGGGAACGCGTGATTGCAGTTACATTAGGAGGATCTCACGGGACGCGTGGAGATACTCAGGGTGTATAGCTTTTTGGTAGGATGATCAGATTAGGATGATGTATAGGAACTAGGTGTCCTTCTTTTTGGATTGGAGTATTTTTAGTTTGGAAAACTGTATTTATACTAATATTGTCAGTTTGACTTCTTATTCGAATGGGTTCCATGTACCATTTGATGTGGTGTAAATGTTTTGGATTTATAATTGGAGAAACTTTTCCGCTGCTTGTAAATTATAATGACTCAATTATTTATCCAAAGGCATTTCCTGAGTTAATTCTTTGTTCGCTTTTAATTACTTTTGAAAAAAAAAATATACCCTCGCTTTGAAAAACGGGGTGTTACATGTTCCAACAACGAGATCAAAACAATCGATTACCCAGTCGATTCATTAAGTAACATAATCGATTCATTAATACACACAATCGATTTGGCATCATATTGAGTGTTCCCTGTAACTCAAACTTATGTGTCAATCGATTTGTCAATTGATTTGGTTTGAAGCAGGGATTGAGCTTATTTCAAGTAAATCAATGTGCCAATCGATTTGGTGTTATGTTCCTGAAAAATATTGTTACAAGTTTGTTTAGTTCAATCGATTGCCTAATCGATTGATACCAAACTTGTTTCAAAAGAATTTTTCACAATGGATTGTCCAATCGATTGTGTTTGTCACAGACCATGTTCCTTATAAAATTTTATTTACGCAATCGATTTGCCAATCGATTAGCATATTAAATGGCTTGGCCCTGTGACTTGCACAATCGATTGCCTAATCGATGTATCTAATCAGTTTGTACAGAATCGACTGCCTAATCGATTTGTGTAGTAGATTTTCCATCTTTTGTTGATTTCTTGAGTTCCAAGCAATTGTCTCAAGTATGTAGGGTTGAATTGTTGTTCCTGAAATCTTACATAGTTAAAATGTTAGATTTATCACATAAAGTATGAACATTGTATGTTTCTTAATTATGTCAAAATTAGGATTAATGGGACCTAAGTCCAACATTTAGGTCTCTTTACTCCTCCCTATGCTTATTCTAATCCATTTAGGATTTTCAACCAATCTTGTGCATGCAATACGTGTGTTTGTGTCATTGGATTAACATTTAGGTTATTTTCATCCTCCCTAGGCTTATTCTAGTCCATTTAGTGGTTTTAACAAATCTTGTGCATCCTATAAGTTCATTTGTGTTATTGGATGAATGTTTACGTAATTTACATCTTCCCTAGGCTTATTCAAGTCCATTTAGGGTTTTTACCGATTCTTGTGCTTCCAAGAAGTTCATTTGTGTCATTAAATTAACATTTTGGACATTTTCGTAATCCCTTGACTTATTCTAGTCAACTTACGATTTTTAACCAATCTTGTGCAACAAATATGTTTGTGTTGTGCCATTGGATTAATATTTAGGTCATTTTCGTCCCCCCTAGGCTTATTCAAGTCCATTTATGGTTTATAACCAATCTTGTGCATCCAATAAGTTCATTTGTGTCTTTGGATTAACATTTATGTCATTTTCGTCCTACCTAAGCTAATTGTACTCCAATTTGGGTTTTTAAACAAACTTGTGCATCCAATAGGTGTGGTTGTGTCATTGGATTAACATTTAGGTTATTTTCATCCTCCATAGGCTTATTCTAGTCCATTTAGGGTTTCAAACCAATCTTGTTAATCCAATAAGTTCATTTGTGTCATTGGATTCATATTTAGGTCATTTTGGTAATGCCTAAGCTTATTCTAGTCCAATTAGGAGTTTTAACCAATCTTGTTCATTCTCCCTAAGCTTATTTAGGTCGATTTTGGGTTTTTAACCAATCTTGGGCATCCTATAAGTTCATTTATGTCATTCGATTAACATTTAGGTCATTTTCATCCTCCCTTGGCTTATTCTAGTCCAACTAGGGTTTTTAACCAATCTTGTGCATCAAATAGGTGTGTTTGTGTCTTTTCGTTAACATTTTGGTCATTTTCATCCTCCTTAGGCTTATTCTAGTCCAATTAAGGTTTTTAAACAATATTGTGAATCCAATAGGTGTGTTTTTCTCATTGAATTACATTTAGGTCTCTTTACTCCTCGCTATGCTTATTCTAATCCATTTAGGGTTTTCAACCAATCTTGTGCATGTAGTACGTGTGTTTGTGTCATTGGATTAACGTTTAGTTAAATTTCGTCCTCCCTAGGCTTATTCTAGTCCATTTAGGATTTTTAACAATCTTGTGCATGAAATATGTTTGTTTGTGTAATTAAATTAACATCTAGGTCTTTTTCGTCCTCCCTATGCTTATTCCACTCCATTTAGGGTTTTTAACCAATCTTGTGCATCCAATAATTGTGTTTGTGTCATTGGATTAACATTTAGGTCATTTTCATCCTCCCTAGGCTTAGTCTAGTCCATTTAGGGTTTTTAACAAATCTTGTGCATCCAATAAGTTCATTTATGTTATTGGATTAAAATTTTGGTCATTTTCGTCCTCCCTATGCATATTTTGGTCAATAAGGGTTTTTAACAAATCTTGTGCTTCAAATATGTTTGTTTGTGCCATGGATTAAGATTTAGGTCATTTTCGTCCTCCCTAGGCTTCTTTTAGTCCATTTATGGTTTTTGACCAATCTTGTGTATCCAATAAGTTCATTTGTGTCGTTCAATTAACATTTAGGTCACTTTCGTAATGCCTAAGCTTATTCGTGTCCAATTAGGAGTTTTAACCAACCATGTGCATGAAATATGTTTGTTTGTGTCATTGAATTAACAGTTAGGTCTTTTTTTGCCTCCCTATGCTTATTCTAATCCATTTAGGGTTTATAACCAATCTTGTGCATCCAACACGTGTGTTTGTGTCATTGGATTAACATTTAGGTCATTTTCATCCTCCCTAGGCTTATTGTAGTCGTTTTAGGGTTTTTAACCAATCTTGTGCATCCAATAAGTTCATTTATTTCATTGGATTAAAATTTAGGTCATTTTCGTCCTCCTTAGCCTTGTTTGGTTCTATTTAGGGTTTTTAAACAATCTTGTGCATCCAATAAGTTCATTTGTGTCGTTGAATTACCATTTATGTCGTTTTCATAATCCCTTAGCTCATTTGTGTCTAATTAGGGATTTTAACCAAACTTGTGCATCAAATATGTTTGTTTGTGCCATGGATTAACATTTAGATGATTTTCTTCCTCCCTAAGCTTATTCTAGTCCATTTAGGGTTTTTAACCAATCTTTTGAATCCAATAAGTTCATTTGTGTCATTGGATTAACATTTGAGTCATTTTTGTAATGCCTAAGCTTATTCTAGTCCAATTAGGAGTTTTAACCAATCTTGTGCATGAAATATGTTTGTTTGTGTCATTGAATTAACATTTAGGTCTCTTTCGTCCTCGCTGTGCTTATTCTAATCCATTTAGGGTTTTTTAACCAATCTTGTGCATCCAATACGTGTGTTTATGTCATTGGATTAACATTTAGGTCATTTTCATCCTCCCTAGGCTTATTCTAGTCCATTTAGGGTTCCAAACCAATCTTGTTAATCCAATAAGTTCATTTGTGTCATTGGATTAATATTTAGGTCATTTTTGTAATGCCTAAGCTTATTCTAGTCCAATTAGAATTCTTAACCTATCTCGTGAATTCAATAAGTTCATTTATGTCATTGGATTAACATTTAGGTCACTTTCGTCCTCCACATACTTATTCTAGTCTAATTAATAAATTTAACCAATCTTGTACATCCAATACGTGTGAGTGAGTGTCATTGGATTAACATTTAGGTCATTTTCATTCTCCCTAAGCTTATTCTAGTCCATTTTGGGTTTTTAACCAATCTTGGGCATCCTATAAGTTTATTTATGTCATTGGATTAACATTTAGGTCATTTTCATCCTCCCTAGGCTTATTCTAGTCCAACTAGGGTTTTTAACCAATCTTGTGCATCAAATAGGTGTGTTTGTGTTCATTCAGTAAAATTTAGGTCACTTTCATCCTCCTTAGGCTTATTCTAGTCCAATTAGGGTTTTTAAACAATATTGTGAATCCAATAGGTGTGTTTTTGTCATTGGATTAACATTTAAGTTATTTTCATACTCCATAGGGTTATCCTAGTCTATTGAGGGTTTTTAACCAACCTTGTGAATCCAATAAGTTTATTTGAGTTATTGGATTAACGTTTAGTTAATTTTCGTCCTTACTAGGCTTATTCTAGTCCATTTAGGATTTTTAACATATCTTGTGCATGAAATATGTTTGTTTGTGTAATTAAATTAACATCTAGGTCTTTTTCGTCCTCCCTATGCTTATTCTAGTCCATTTTGGGTTTTTAACCAATCTTGTGCATCCAATACGTGTGTTTGTGTCATTGGATTAACATTTAGGTCATTTTCATCCTCCATAGGCTTATTCTAGTCCATTTTGGGTTTTTAACCAATCTTGTGCATCCAATACGTGTGTTTGTGTCATTGGATTAACATTTAGGTCATTTTCATCCTCCATAGGCTTATTCTAGTCCATTTAGTGTTTTTAAAAAATCTTGTGCATTTTATAAGTTCATTTGTGTTATTGGATTAATGTTTACAAAATGTTCGTCCTCCCTAGGCTTATTCAAGTCCATTTAGGGTTTTTACGAATTCTTGTGCTTCCAAGAAGTTCATTTAAGTCATTAAATTAACATTTTGGTCATTTTCGTAATCCCTAGAATTATTCTAGTCAAATTACGATTTTTAACCAATCTTATGCATCAAATATGTTTGTCTTGTGCCATTGGATTAATATTTAGGTCATTTTTGTCCCCCCTAGGCTTATTCAAGTCCATTTAAGGTTTTTAACCAATCTTGTGCATCCAATAAGTTCATTTGTGTCTTTGGATTAACATTTATAACATTTTCGTCCTACCTGGGCTAATTGTACTCCAATTTGAGTTTTTAAACAATCTTGTGCATCCAATAGGTGTGGTTGTGTCATTGGATTAACATTTAGGTCATTTTCATCCTCCATAGGCTTATTCTAGTCCATTTAGGGTTTCAAATCAATCTTGTTAATCCAATAAGTTCATTTGTGTCATTGGATTTATATTTAGGTCATTTTCGTAATGCCTAAGCTTATTCTAGTCCAATTAGGAGTTTTAACCAATCTTGTTCATTCTCCCTAAGCTTATTCTAGTCCAACTACGGTTTTTAACCAATCTCGTGCATCAAATAGGTGTGTTTGTGTCTTTTCATTAACATTTTGTTCATTTTCATCCTCCTTAGGCTTATTCTAGTCTAATTAGGGTTTTTAAACAATATTTTTGAATCCAATAGGTGTGTTTTTGTCATTGGATTAACATTTAAGTTCTTTTCATACTCCGTAGGCTTATCCTAGTCTATTGAGGGTTTTAAACCAACCTTGTGCATCAATAAGTGTATTTGAGTTATTGGATTATCTTTTAGTTAAATTTCGTCCTCCCTAAGCTTATTCTAGTCCATTTAGGATTTTTAACAAATCTTGAGCATGAAATATGTTTGTTTGTGTAATTAAATTAACGTCTAGGTCTTTTACGTCCTCCTTATGCTTATTCTAGTCCATTTAGGGTTTTTAACCAATCTTGTGAATCCAATACTTGTGTTTGTGTCAATGGATTAACATTTAGGTCATTTTCATCCTCCCAAGGCTTATTCTAGTCCATTTAGGGTTTTTAACAAATATTGTGCATCCAATAAGTTCATTAATGTTAATGGATTAAAATTTAGGTCATTTTCTTCCTCCCTAGGCTTATTTTGGGCCAATAAGGGATTTTAAACAATCTTATGCATCCAATAAGTTCATTTGTGTCGTTGTATTAACATTTATGTCATTTTCATAATCCCTTGGCTTATTCTAGTCTAATTAGGGTTTTTAACCAATCTTGTGCATCAAATATGTTTGTTTGTGCCATGGATTAACATTTAGGTCATTTTTGTCCTCCCTATGCATATTCTAGTCCATTTAGGGTTTTTAACCAATCTTGTGTATCCAATAAGTTCATTTGTGTCGTTCAATTAACATTTAGGTCATTTTCGTAATGCCTAAGCTTATTCTAGTCCAATTAGGAGTTTTCACCAATCTTGTGCATGAAATATGTTTGTTTGTGTCATTGAATTAACAATTAGGTCTTTTTTTGCCTCCCTATGCTTATTCTAATTCATTTAGGGTTTTAAACCAATCTTGTGCATCCAACACATGTGTTGGTTTCATTGGATTATCATTTAGGTCACTTTCATCCTCCCTAGGCATATTCTAGTACATTTAGGGGTTTTAACCAATCTTGTGCATCCAACAAGTTCATTTGTGTCGTTGGATTAACATTTAAGTCATTTTCGTCCTCAATACCCTTATTTGGGACCATTTAGGGTTTTTAAACAATCTTGTGCATCCAATAAGTTCATTTGTGCCGTTGGATTAACATTTAGGTCATTTTCATAATCCCTTGGTTTATTGTAGTCTAATTAGGGTTTTTAACCAAACATGTGCATCAAATATGTTTGTTTGTGCCATGGATTAACATTTAGGTGATTTTCATCCTCCCTAGGCTTATTCTAGTCCATTTAGGGTTTTTAACCAATCTTTTGCATCCAATAAGTTCATTTGTGTCATTGGATTAACATTTAGGTCATTTTCGTAATGCCTAAGCTTATTCTAGTCCAATTAGGAGATTTAACAAATCTTGTGCATGAAATATGTTTGTTTTTGTGATTGAATTAATATTTAGGTCACTTTTGTCCTCCCTGTGCTTATCCTAATCCATTTAGGGTTTTTAACCAATCTTGTGCATCCAATACGTGTGTTTGTGTCATTGGATTAACATTTAGGTCATTTTCATCCTCCCTAGGCTTATTCTAGTCCATTTAGGGTTTCAAACTAATCTTGTTAATCCAATAAGTTCATTTATGTCATTGGATTAATATTTAGGTCATTTTTGTAATGCCTAAGCTTATTCTAGTCCAATTAGGAGTTTTAACCAATCTTATGCATGAAATATGTTTGTTTGGGTCATTGAATTAACATTTAGGTCTTTTTCGTCCTCCTTATGCTTATTATAATCCATTCAGGGTTTTAAACCAATCTTGTGCATCCAATACGTGTGGTTGTTTCATTGGATTAACATTTAGGTCATTTTCATCATTCCTAAGCTTATTTTAGTCCATTTAGGGTTTTTAACTAATCTTGTGCATTCATTAAGTTCATTTATGTTATTGGATTAACGTTTAAGTCATTTGTGTCATTTGATTAAAAGTTAGGTCGTTTTCGTCCTCCTTATGCTTATTCTAGTCCATTAAGTGTGTTTGTGTCATTGGATAAACATTTAGGTCATTTTCGTCCTCGCTAGGCTTATTCTAGTCCTTTTAGGGATTTTAACCAATCTTTTGCATCAAATAAGTTTATTTTTGTTACTGGATTAACGTTTAGTTGATTTTCGTGATCCCTCGGCTTATTCTAGTCCATTTTGGGTTTGTAACCAATATTGTTCGTCCATTAAGTTCATTTGTGTCAGTGAATTAACGTTTAGGTCATTTTCGTAATACCTTAGCTTATTCTAGTCTAATTAGTATTTTTAACCAATCTTGTGCATGAAATATGTTAGTTTGTGTCCTTGGATTAACATTTAGGTCATTTTTGTCCTCCTTATGCTTATTGTAATCCATTAAAGGTTTTTAACCAATCTTGTGCATCAAATATGTTTACTTGTGTCGTTGGATTAACATTTAGGTGTGTTTGTGTCATTCGATTTGGCTTATATTCTAGTCCATTTAAGGAATTTCATACTCATTTGGCTTATATTCTAGTCCGATTATGGATTTTAACCATTCTTGTGCAACCAATAGGTGTGTTTATGTCATTCGATTAACATTTAGGTCAGTTTCATCCTCCTTAGGCTTATGCTAGTCCATTTAGCGTTTTTTAACAATCTTGAGCATCCAATAAGTTAATTTGTGTCATTGGATGAATATTAAGGTCTTTTTCGTCCTCCCTAGGCTTATTCTAGTCCAACTAGGCTTTTTAACCAATCTTGTGCTTCCAATAGGTGTGTTTGTGTCATTGGATTAACATTTATGTCATTTTCGTCCTCTCTAGGCTCTTTCTTGTCCAATTAGGGTTTTTAACCAATCTTGTGCATCCAATAGGTGTGTTTGTGTCATTGGATTAACATTTCGGTCATTTTCGTCCTCCCTAGTCTTATTCTAGTCCAATTAGGGTTTTTAAACATTCTTGTGCAACCAATAGGTGTGTTTGTGTCATTCGATTAACATTTAGGTCAGCTTCATCCTCCATAGGCTTATGCTAGTGCATTTAGGTTTTTTTTAACAATCTTGGGCATGTAATAAGTTAATTTATGTCATTGTATTAACATTAACGTCTTTTTCTTCCTCTGTTGGCTTATTCTAGTCCAACTATCATTTTTAACCAATCTTGTGCATCTAATAGGTGTGTTTGTGTCATTAGATTTACATTTAGGTCATTTTCATCCTTCCTAGGCTTATTCTAATCCATTTAGGATTTTAAACCAATCTTGTTCATCCAATAAGTTAGTTTGTGTCATTAGATTAACATTAAGGTCATTTTCGTGCGCCTTAGGCTTATTCTAGTCCATTTAGGATTTTTAACCTATCTCGTGAATCCAATAAGTTCATTTGTGTCATTGGATTAACATTTAGGTCACTTTCGTCCTCCATATGCTTATTCTAGAGTAATTAGGAATTTGAACCAATCTTGTACATCCAATACGTGTGAGTAAGTGTCATTGGATTAACATTTAGGTCACTTTAATTCTCCCTAAGCTTATTCTAGTCCATTTTGGGTTTTTAACCAATCTTGGGCATCCTATAAGTTCATTTATGTCATTGGATTAACATTTAGGTCATTTTCATCCTCCCTAGGGTTATTCTAGTCCAACTAAGGTTTTTAACCAATCTTGTGCATCAAATAGGTTTATTTGTGTCCTTTGATTAACATTTAGGTCATTTTCATCCTTCTTAGGCTTATTCTAGTCCAATTAGGGTTTTTAAACAATATTGTGAATCCAATAGGTGTGTTTTTGTCATTGGATTAACATTTAAGTTATTTTCATACTCCCTAGGCTTATCCTAGTCTGTTGAGGGTTTTTAACCAATCTTGTGAATCCAATAAGTTTATTTGTGTTATTGGATTAATGTTTAGTTGATTTTCGTCCTCCCTAGGCTTACTCTAGTCCATTTAGTATTTTTAACCAATCTTGTGCATGAAATATGTTTGTTGGTGTAATTAAATTAACATTTAGGTCTTTTTCGTCCTCCCTATGCTTATTCTAATCCATTTAAGGTTTTTAACCAATCTTGTGCATCCAATACGTGTGTTTGTGTCATTGGATTAACATTTTGGTCATTTTCATCCTCCCCATGCTTATTCTAGTCCATTTAGGGTTTTTAATAAATCTTGTGCATCCAATAAGTTCATTTATGTTATTGCATTAAAATTTATGTCTTTTTCGTCTTCCCTAGGCTTAGTTTGGTCCATTTAGGGTTTTTAAACAAACTTGTGCATCCAATAAGTTCATTTGTGTCGTTGAATTAACATTTAGGTCATTTTCATAATACTATTGTTTATTCTAGTCTAATTAGGGTTTTAAACCAAACTTGTGCATCAAATATGTTTGTTTGTGCCTTGGATTAACATTTAGGTGGTTTCCGTCCTCACTAGGCTTATTCTAGTCCATTTAGGGTTTTTAACCAATCTTTTGCATCCAATAAGTTCATTTGTGTCATCGGATTAACATTTAGGTCATTTTCGTGCTCCCTAGGCTTTTTCTAGTCCATTTAGGATTTTTAACCTATCTCTTGAATCCAATAAATTCATTTGTGTCATTGGATTAACATTTAGGTCACTTTCGTCCTCCATATGCTTATGCTTGTCTAATTTGGAATTTTAACCAATCTTGTCCATCCAATAAGTGTGAGTGAGGGTCATTGGATTAACATTTATGTCATTTTCATTCTCCCTAAGCTTATTCAAGTCCATTTTGGGTTTTTAACCAATCTTGGGCAACCTATAAGTTCATTTATGTCATTGAATTAACATTTAAGTCATTTTCATCCTCCCTAGGCTTATTCTAGTCCAACTAGGGTTTTTAACCAATCTTGTGCATTAAATAGGTGTGTTTGTGTCCTTTGATTAACATTTAGGTTATTTTCATCCTCCTTAGGCTTATTCTAGTCCAATTAGGGTTTTTAAACAATACTGTTAATCCAATAGGTGTGTTTTTGTCATTGGATTAACATTAAAGTCATTTTCATACTCCCTAGGCTTATCCTAGTGTATTGAGGGTTTTTAACCAATCTTGTGCATCCAATGAGTTTATTTGTGTTATTGGATTAAGGTTTAGTTGATTTTCGTCCTCCCTAGGCTTATTCTAGCTCATTTAGGGTTTTTAACCAATCTTGTGCATCCAATACGTTCATTTGTGTCATTGAATTAACATTTAGGTCATTTTCGTAATGCCTAAGCTTATTCTAGTCCAATTAGGATTTTTAACCAATCTTGTGCATGAAATATGTTTGTTTGTGTCATTGAATTAACATTTAGGTCTTTCTCGTCCTCCCTATGCTTATTCTAATCAATTTAGGGTTTTTAACCAATCTTGTGTATCCAATACGTCCTCCCTAGGCTTATTCTAGTCCATTTTGGCTTTTTAACCAATCTTGTGCATCCAGTAATTCATTTATGTTATTGGATTAAAATTTAGGTCATTTTCGTCGTCCCTTGGCTTATTTTCGTCCATTTAGGGTTTTTAAACAATCTTGTGCATCCAATAAGTTCATTTGTGTCGTTGAATTGTCATTTAGGTCATTTTGTTAATCCCTTGGTATATATGACCTCGTAATAAGCGGAATATATCAGAATGTATCAGTTCTTTATGAAATTAAATCAATTTCATACACACAGCGAAAATTAAATTGTGGCATACAAGATTAGCAAGTTTTATTAGATTGATATGAGATTAATCAAGATGCATACAAGTCAAATTATCAGATTAAACAATATCACTTATTACAGAATATGTTTAACATGCATCTAATTTTAATCACATATACAGATATATCAAGATAGTAAATCAAAGGAGATAAGGGTTAGAGAAGATTTCACCAAGGATTTATACTGGTTCAGTTGTCCACTTGACAACCTACATCCAGTCCTGCAAATCCAAACGGATTTCAGATTTTCTTCTCCAATAGAAAGAATCAATTACAGATTGTCCAGTTTCCTCCCCGAAACCTATCTATCTTAATGATCTCTTTCCTATTGATCACCCTCTGATCCTTGTAGATACTCAGCAACCTATCACAGAATCAAAGTACAACTCTTTCTTGTTGAGCACTCTCACCCAAGAAAGTAGTCACCAGTTTCTAGCTGGATTTTCTCGCTTTGTTTTTGTTTCAAAGAATTATTACAAACAGAATACAGAAAGAACAAAAAGTAGTCTTCAATCTTGGTCAATATGGCTTCTCACAATTCTGGATATTCAAAGATTTGTTTATGAGAATCCTTGTCTTTCAAGATCACTTTTCCAGCTATCTTTTTGATTGTTGATAATCCTCTTTTTCTCTTTGATCTGAAAAAGTAATCTCAATGTATTAACCAAGTGTTATTGTGTATCAAGAATATTCAATGTATATTTCAGATTGATATCATTGTTATTATCATTCATGTTATTGAAAGACAGATTGAAGACAGTTTATATAGTTTCTGAAAAACACATTAATCAATCGATTTACCAATCGATTTCGTAAAGTGATAAACCAGTCTAATCGATTTGCCAATCGATTATCGTGTGTCTTGTTTTTCTTGAATCTTGAAACTATATAACCCAATCGATTTACCAATCGATTCTTTAAACAACATTTCTCAGTGATTATGTTAAGACTGATATGAATCGATTTCGTAATCGATTGCAGATGTTATGTTCAAACTGAAACACATATCAATCGATTCCATAATCGATTTATCAAATCTTCATAATCGATTAACAAATACTTAAAATCGATTTGGTCACACGCTCAGAGTTCACTGGGTTTTCAAAAGGTTTTGTCAATCGATTTGCCAATCGATTGAGTTTAAGTCAGTGACTCAGCTATTTTGATACTAATCGACGTGCCAATCGATTTGTATGTATTTGTCTGAAAACGTTCTTACCTGGGATTTGGTTACAGTGATTTCCCAATCGATTTCGACCAAATTTAACTTGATTGAAATATTACAACATAGATTGTCCA
>NC_021162.2:25997640-25999212 GCF_000331145.2 Cicer arietinum | reverse complement strand
CATTGTTGAATTATTAATTATGTCAAAATTAGGAATCAAAGGATCAAAATCCAACATTTGTGTGTGCCATGGATTAACATTTAGGTCATTTTCGTCCTCCCTGGGCTTATTCTAGTCCATTTAAGGTTTTTAACCAATCTTTTGCATCCAATAAGTTCATTTGTGTCATTGGATTAACTTTTAGGTCATTTTCGTAATGCCTAAGCTTATTCTAGTCCAATTAGGAGTTTTAACCAATCTTGTGCATGAAATATGTTAGTTTGTGTAATTGAATTAACATTTAGGTCCTTTTCGTCCTCCCTATGCTTATTCTATTCCATTTAGGGTTTTTAATCAATCTTGTGCATCCAATACTTGTCTTTGTGTCATTGGATTAACATTTAGGTCATTTTCCTCCTCCCCAGGCTTATTCTAGGCCATTTAGGGTTTTAACAAATCTTGTGCATCCAATAAGTTCATTTATGTTATTGGATTAAAATTTAGGTCATTTTCGTCCTCCCTAGGCTTATTTTGGGTCATTTAGGGTTTTTAACCAATCTTGTGCATCCCATAAGTTCATTTAAGTTGTTGGATTAACATTTAGGTCATATTCGTCCCCCCTAGGCTTATTCAAGTGCATTTAGGGTTTTAACCAATCTTGTGCATCCAATAAGTTTATTTATGTTATTGGATTATTGTTTAAATCATTTTCATCCTCCCTAGGCTTATTCTAGCCCATTTAGGGTTTTCAACCAATCTTGTGCATCCAATAAGTTCATTTATGTTTTTGGATTAACGTATAGGTCATTTTCGTCCTCCCTCGGCTTATTCTAGTCCATTTATGGTTTTTAACCAATCTTGTGCATCCAATAAGTTCATTTGTGTCGTTGAATTAACATTCAGGTCATTTTCGTAATCCCTAGGCTTATTCTAGTCCTATTAGGGTTTTTAACCAATCTTGTGCATTAAATATGTTTGTTTGTGCCCTTGGATTAACATTTAGGTCACTTTCGTCTTCCATATGTTTATTCTTGTCCAATTAAGGTTTCTAACCAATCTTGTGCATCCAATATATGTGTTGTTGGTGGAATGGCCTCTATCCTTAGGAAGTTGTACACAATATTATTAACCAGATTATCCAATTCCTTCCTAAGTGATGGACTTAATATTAAAACAAACTTGTTTAATATTATTTCCAATTTAACAATAATAGATTCAAAACTTATTCAAAACTGAGATTCAAGAACACATGTATTATCAAGATAAAGAGTATAGAGATAGAGAAGTGTGCACCATGGATTTTTATACTGGTTCAACTATCTATTCGATAGTCTACATCCAGTCCCGAAATCACTTACTGATTCCAACCTTTACTAGAAATGATTTGAGTATGTTTACAGACTTTTCAGCACTTCAATGCCTATACATATAACTCAACATCAATCTACAACAACAACCAATCTATCCTTAAGAACTAATCGCCAAGCTCTAGCAAGATCAGATTGAGATCTCTTTTAGATGATCACACACACTCTAAAAGATGACCACCAGTTTCACAATACTGGATTTCCACTCTCTTTCTTTTACAAAGAT
>NC_021162.2:25979435-25997604 GCF_000331145.2 Cicer arietinum | reverse complement strand
ATTTGCCAATAATGTTTGTGAGTTACAATAATTTTTCTCAAAGTGTATTTTTCGAAAAGTTAATGAATTTCTTTCAGTTCTTTCTATATGTTCTTTTTTTTTTTTAAATTGTGATTGATTCCGTTTATATAGTTTCAGAAAAACTTCAGACAAATCGATATCCCAATCGATTTTATTAATGCGTATTACCAGATCAATCGATTTCCTAATTGATTTCGTATTTCTTGTTTTTCTTGAAATTCTTGAAATAGATGAACTAATCGATTTGCTAATCGATTTTTTTAATGCATATATCAGAAGCTGATACTCATTTCATATCAGAGTCGATTGAATAATCGATGATAATTGTTTTGTTCAAAATGCGAGATCAAACAATCGATTACTCAGTCGATTCACTTTCATTAACATAATCGATTTGGCAATGAGCTAATTTCTCTCTGTAACTCAGACAATTAATCAAATTGATTTGCCAATCGACTGATTTGTCCCTGTAACTCAGACACTTAATCAAATCGATTTGCCAATCGACTGATTTGTCCCTGTAACTCAGATATTTAATTAAAATCGATGTGCCAATCGATTATGCAATATGTTTCTGATAAATGATGAACTAATTCATTCATGCAATCGATTATCCAATCGATTTCTTTTAATCATAGAACACAGGTCTGATAAAAACATGTAAGTAATCGATTTGCTAATGATTAACTCAGTGAAAATTTGTTCAATGAATCAGAAAATCGATTAACCAATTGATTAGTAGAAAGCTTGTAACTTAAGAAAAGTATATCAATCGATTGTCCAATCGATTTATTTTAATCATAGAACACAGGTCTGATATGATCAATCTTTGCTTGATTGCTTGAGATCCAATATTTGTCCAAGTGTAGTGTTTGATTCTTTCCTGAAATGTATCTCAACCCAAACTATAAGATTAATCAGATAATGCATCTACATTGTATGTTTTGAAGTTATATCAAAATCATAGTCAAGGAGGCATATATCTTACATGTGTGTATGTCATTGTATTAACATTTAGGTCATTATCATCCTCCCTAAGCTTATTTTAGTCCATTTAGGGTTTTTAACCAATCTTGTGCATACAATAAGTTCATTTGTGTTATTGGATTAACGTTTAAGTGATTTGTGTCATTTGATTAAAAGTTAGGTCATTTTCGTCCTCCTTAGGCTTATTCTAGCCCATTAAGGATTTTTAACTAATCTTGTGCATCTAATAGGTGTGTTTGTGTCATTGGATTAACATTTAGGTCATTTTCATCCTCCGTAGGCTTATTCTAGTCCATTTAGTGTTTTTAACCAATGTTTTAAATCCTATAACTTCATTTATGTTATTGGAATAACGTTTAGGGCATTTTCGTCCTCCCTAGGCTTATTCATGTCCATTTAGGGTTTTTAACAAATCTTGTACTTTCAATAAGTTCTTTTGTGTGTTTGGATTAACATTTATGTCATTTTCGTCCTACCTAGGCTTATTCTAGTCTAATTAGGGTTTTTAACTTATCTTGTGCATCAAATATGTTTTTTCGTCCTTCTTATAACTACAACATTTTTGCCCTACTGCAACACATAAAAACCGTTGTTTAACGTTAAAAACCCGTTGTCGTAATCTACGAGAACGTTTTTCTGTCCGTGGGCAACCAAGGCGTTGCCTTTGCCTTACGCAACGGTTTTCTTTGGAAACAACAACGCTTTTGGATAACCGTACATGTAGCTATCTATTAGAGAATGGTTTTACACTGTTGCGAAGTTAAAACCGTTCTGGTAGGGCTATTTTTTAATTAAGGTATGGCAGCGCTTTATAACCGTTGCCAAAAATAAAATATTTTTAAAAAAAGTAATACTTAAAATTATTGTATTTCATAAAAATATTTTTTAGTAAAACTTTGTTATTGTAATACTGTAATAAATTTAAAAGTATAACAGTTACGATAATACAAAATTGTTGTGATATACTATAATAAATTTAATAATACCCAAAACAATCCACTAAAAATACAAAACTCAATGTGTCTTCACTTAGCATTATTAATATGCATTCATATCCTGGACCTACAAATAAAAGTAAAGCAAAGGACAAACAAAGTTAGAACATTACTAATCTAAATTCATAATTTTCAAGATAATTTTCACATAAAATGCAAGATTTAGTCAATTAATCAGCCGAAATTCCACTAGGCAAATATAAACACACATGCATGAACAATTGTATAGTCGAGATACTTTCAATATTGCAGCACAGAGATGCACAAAACTTCAATTACCAAGCAAAAATAAACCAACAAGTTCAATGATGAAAACAAATTAAAAGCACACCAAAAGAATAGTGAATAGGTAATATGATAGAGTTAGAGACACTAGCAAGAAAATTAACGATGGAGTAATACATGTGCAAGAGCATATGGCAAAGTTGAATACATTCCTGCAACTCTTTCCTCTCTCAATTGCTACTATTGATTGCACTGAGGCACCATTTATAACCCCTATGAAGGTATTCATGCACTAAGTGAATATGCTAATACTGCAGGAGCTATATTATTATACTAATATGCTTAATCTCATTTACATTTGACTCACCTCAAAGTACTGGATCAAATCGGAACAATGGTCGCTTATTTGACTGACATATATTTGCTCCCCTCCTAACTTCAGAAGTAGCATCTGCAAAAGTTTATATTGAAGCACTAAATTCTTCAATATGTAGTACTTAAAACAAAATGTTGAGACTGAGAATTCTTACCTCATCAAAAGCGTCATATAAGTCAATGCTTGGCTAATGGATCGTGCATACCATGGTACGTCTAGTGTCCACGGTGTTCCTTACTATAGAAGACTAAGGCATTGTTGGCCAGGAGAAGCATGTCTCTGAAAAGATCCATCACTATATTAATTGTTTGGTCGTTAACTATTGACCTTATAGCGTCAAATTCCATGTGACATAATCTTCGCTTAAACAAGAAGATAGTTATGCAACTAACTCAATTGAATCTTCAGATTGCTCCAAAGATCTCTTAAGCTCCACTACTCTCTTCTTCTTAAGCTCCCTTCGTATTTGGCTTATAGACCTGCAAAAGTGATATTACTATCAATAATAAATTCATCTATTGAAAGGCATATATGTCCCTAAATTAGGAACAAAGTAAACCCAACAGCATGGATTTGGTGAATGACATTGACACACCAACAAAACAGAAACTATATGGTAATAGAGAATCTAATATCATGTCATGAACCAACAATCACAAAGACTAGGTTTGGATTAACTTATGTCATATAAAATCTTACATAAAATATGTTGAAGGTACTTTACCTACGAAAATGTCCTTAAAAACTTACAAATGTTTATGAAGCAATTAAATAAAAGAGCTTATGAAAAAATTGAGATTAAGAAGCTAATTTCTAACTGACATCGTAAGGTATTGTCTTAAAAACTCGCATCTATTATTAGGTTCTTCTAATATTTCTTTTTTAATGGATACTTCTAGAGACGTTAATCCATTCAAAAACTTAAGCTATTAGATGAATGTCTAAACACAAGATAAACATACTTAATCTCACTCAAATCATTCATCTCTCAAAATCCATTAGAGCAACTAGTCGAATATACAGTCCAAACCTGCCATCAATCACACAACTATCATAAAGCATAATATCCCTAAACAAATTGAACACAAGTATAATATAAATATACTACCAGCTCAACGAACATAATTTTGGAATCTGGAATCAGAAATTCAATTAAAAGTGCATCAACAAGATTAAGAAAACCCAATTAAGAAAATAATATGCACAAGATTGCAACCAAATTTTATATTTTTAGTCAATCATACTTCCTAACTCAGTCATAACTTTGTGTCACCTAGAATCAAATTGAATTTTTAGAGTAAACTAGAAAGCATCAATTCAATCATTTGAAGATGATTATAAAGTCACTTTTAGAGTAATGCAATAGCAAAAACCCTAATCAATGCAGAGGTTGAACAATAACAGATCAAGGATGAAAATACATACCAAAATCACCAACTCAAAAAATTAAAAGTGAATCAACAAGATTAAGAAAATAATATGCACAAGATTGCAACCAAGTTTCATAATTTTAGTCACTCATACTTCCTAAACCAGTCATAATTTTGTGTCACCTAGAATCAAATTGAACTTTTAGGGTAAACCAGACAGAATCAATTCAACCATTTTAGAAATAAGAAATCGTAACCAGAAATTAATGCAGAGGTTGAGCGATAACAGAGAAAGAACGAAAATACATACCAAAAATCACCAAGTAACGAAGAGGTAGAAGTTTGCAAGTTTCGAAAAGGTTGAGTGTAATCGTTGTTGCAGAGTTGCGAGAAAACCCTAATCGATACAGAGGATGAGTGAACCGTAATCGATGTTGCAGAGTTGCGAGAAAAAGGAAGAAGTCTCACAAGTCACGAGAAAACCCTAATCGATGTTCATTCACAAGCTTCCCTCACCAACTCTTGTTTCCCCCATTTTTCATTCAGAAACCAGAATAATCAAGCGAGAGAGAGAAGAGAGGGTTATTGTTTTGCGCATGCGAGAGAGAGAAGAGGAACAAAGTTTGCGAGAGAGTAAAGAGGAATAATATTGTTTGCTGAGAAGAGAGACTAGAAAGGAATAAAGTGTGAGAGAGAAAGAGAAGAAAGGATTTTGCCGAGAAGAAACGCTAGCGCGAGGCAAAATGAAATATTTGGTGAAAATTTTTACTTTGCATAAGAGAACGGTTTTAATAAAAACTAAACTACTAGAACAATATTGAACTGTTGCAGTAGAAATTATAAAATTTATTGTTCTATTACAACGAAATTTGAAAACCGTTCTCTATTAGACTTTACGAGAACAGTTTTTTTCGGTAAAAAATTAGGCATTGCCATAGCAAAAAAATGTTGTAGTGTATGCATATTCTAGTCCATTTATGGTTTTTAACCAATCTTGTGCCTCCAATAAGTTCATTTGTGTCATTGAATTAACATTTAGGTCACTTTCGTAATCCCTAGGCATATTTTAGTCCAATTAGGATTTTTAACCAATCTTGTGCATCCAATAAGTTAATTTGTGTCATTGGATTAACATTTAAGTCATTTTCATAATCCCTAGGCTTATTGTAGTCCAATTAGGGTTTTTAACCAATCTTGTGCATCAAATATGTTTGTTTGTGCCATTGGATTAACATTTAGGCAATTTTTGTCCTCCCTACTATTATTCTAGTCCATTTACGGTTTTTAACCAATCTTGTGCATCCAATAATTTCAGTTGTGTCGTTGGATTAACATTTTGGTCATTTTCGTCCTACCTAGGCTTATTCTAGTCCAATTAGGGTTTTTAACCTATCATGTGCATCAAATATGTTTGTTTGTGTCATTGGATTAACATTTAGGTGATTTTCGTCCTCCTTATGCTTATTCTATTCCATTTATGGTTTTTAACCAATCTTGTGCGTTCAATAAGTTTAGTTGTGTCACTGAATTAACATTTAGGTCATTTTCGTAATCCCTAGGCTTATGGTAGTCCAATTAGGGTTTTTAACCAATCTTGTGCATCAAATATGTTTATTTGTGCCATTGGATTAACATTTAGGCATTTTTCGTCCGCCCTAGTCTTATTCTAGTCCATTTAGGGTTTTTAACAAATCTTGTGCATCCAATAATTTTAGTTGTGTCGTTGGATTAACATTTTTGTCATTTTCGTCCTACCTAGGCTTATTCTAGTCCAATTAGGGTTTTAAGCCAATCTTGTGCTTCAAATAGGTGTGTTTGTGTCATTTGATTAACAGTTAGGTCATTTTCGTCCTCCTTATGCTTATTGTAATCCATTTAGGATTTTTAACCAAGCTTGTTCATCCTATAAGTTCATACATGTCTTTGGATTAACATTTAGATCATTTTCGTCCTATCTAGGCTTATTCTAGTCCAATTAGGGTTTTAAACAAATCTTGTGCATTAAATATTTTTGTTTATGTCATTGGATTAACATTTAGGTCATTTTTGTACTTTCTAGGCTTATTCTAGTCCATTTTGGGTTTTTAACCAATTTTGTGCATCCATGTGTTTATTCTAATCCATTTAAGGTTTTTAACCAATCTTGTGCATGCAATACGTGTGTGTGTGTGTCATTGGATAAACAATTTGGTCACATCCGTTCTCCATATGCTTACTCTAATCGATTTAGTGTTTTTAACCAATGTTGTGCTTCCAATAAGTTCATTTGTCTCATTGAATTAACATTTAGGTCATTTTAGTAATCCCTAGGCTTATTCTAGTCCAATTAGGGTTTTTCACCAATCTTGTGCATCAAATATATTTGTATGTGCCATTGGATTAATATTTAGGTTATTTTCGTCCGCCTAGGTTTATTTTATTCCATTTAGGGTTTTCTTTACCAATTTTGTACATCCAATAAGTTCATTTGTGTCTTGGGATTAACATTTTTGTCATTTTCGTCCTACCTAGCCTTATTCAAGTCCAATTAGGGTTTTTAACCAATCTTGTGCATCAAATATGTTTGTTTGTGTCATTGGATTAACATTTAGGTCATTTGCATCCTCCCTTGGCATATTCTAGTCCATTTAGGGGTTTTTCCCCAATCTAGTGCATCCTACAAGTTCATTTGTGTCATTGAATTAACATTTAGGTCCTTTTCGTCCTCCCTAGGCTTATTCTTGTCCAATTAGGGTTTTAATCAATCTTGTGTACAAATATGTTTGTTTATGTCATTGGATTAACATTTAGGTCATTTTCATCCTCCATGGGATTAATCTAGTCCAATTAGGGTTTTTAACCAATCTTGTGCATCAAATATGTTTGTTTGTGCCATTGGATTTACATTCAGGTCATTTTCGTCCTACTTGGGCTTATTCTAGTCCAATTAGGGTTGTTAACCAATCTTGTGCATCAAATATGTTTGTTTGTGCCATTTGATTAACATCTAGGTCTTTTTTGTCCTCCCAATGCTTATTCTAGTCCATTTAGGGTTTTTATCCAATCTTGTGCATCCAGTAAGTTCATTTGTGTCGTTGGATTAACATTTAGGTCATTTTCGTCCTACCTAGGCTTATTCTAGTCCAATAAGGATTTTTAACCAATCTTGTGCATCAAATATGTTTGTTTGTGTCATTTGATTAATAGTTAGGTCATTTTCTTCCTCCTTATGGTCATTCTAGTTCATTATTGTTTTTAACCACTCTTGTGCATCTAATAGGTGTGTTTGTTTCATTGGATTAACATTTAGGAAATTTTCATCCTACCTAGGCTTATTCTTGTCCATTTAGTGTTTTTAACCATTCTTGTGCATCCTATAAATGCATTTCTATTATTAGATTAATGTTTAGGTCTTTTTCGTCCTCCCTAGTCTTATTCTAGTCCATTTAAAGCTTTTAACCAATCTTGTGCTTCCAATAAGTTCATATGTGTCATTGAATTAACACTTAGGTCATTTTCGTAATCTCTAGTCTTATTCTAGTCCAATTAGGGTTTTAACCAATCTTGTGCATCAAATATGTTTTTAAGTGCCATTGGATTAATATTTAGTTCAATTTCGTCCCCCCTTGGCTTATTCTAGTTCATTTAGGGTTTTTTACCAATCTTGTGCATTCCATAAGTTCATTTGTGTCGTTGGATTAACATTTATATAATTTTCGTCCACCCTAGGGTTATTCTTATCCTATTAGGGTATTTAACCAATCTTGTGCATCCAATACGTGTGTTTGTATCGTTGGATTAAAATTCAGGTCCTTTTCATCCTCCCTAGGCTTATACTAGTCCATTTAGGGTTTTTAATCAATCTTGTGCATCCAATAAGTTCATTTGTGTCTTTCGATTAACATTTAGGTCATTTTGGTCCTACCTAGGCTTATTCTAGCCCAATTAGGGTTTTTAACCAATCTTGTGCATCAAATATATTTTCTTGTGTCATTAGATTAACATTTAGGTCATTTTCCTCCTCCTTATACTTATTCTAATCCATTTAGGGTTGTAAACCAATTTTGTGCATCCAATAAGTTCATTTGTGTCATCGGATTAACATTTAGGTCCCTTTTGTCCCCGATTTGCTTATTCTAGTCCAATTAGGGTTTTTAACCAATATTGTGCATCTAATAGGTCTGGTTGTGTCACTGGATTAACATTTAGGTCATTTTCATCCTCCCTAGGCTTATTCTAGTCCATTTAAGGTTTTTAACCAATCTTGTGCATGCAATAAGTTCATTTGTGTCTTTCTATTAACATTTAGGTCATATTCGTCCTACCTTCACTTATTCTAGTCCATTTAGGGTTTTTAATCAATCTTGTGCATCCAATAAGTTCAGGTTTGTTATTGGAATAATGTTAAGGCATTTTCGTCCTCCCTAGGCTTATTCTAGTCCATTTAGTGTTTTTAAACCAACATCTGTAGCTAATAAGTTTGTTTGTGTCATTGGATTAACATTTAGGTCATTTTCGTAATCCATAGGGTTGTTTTAGTCCCTTTAGGGTTTTTAACCAATCTTGTGCATCAAATATGTTTTTTTTGTACCATTGCATTTATATTTAGGTGATTTTCGTCCCCCTAAGCTTATTAAAGTCCATTTATGGTTTTTGACCAATCTTGTGCATCCAATTAGTTCATTTGTGTCATTGGATTAACAATTAGATCGTTTTCTTCCTCCCTAGGCTGATTCTAGTCCATTTAGGGTTTTTAATCAATCTTTTGCATCGAATAAATTTATTTTTTTTATTGGATTATCGTTTAGGTTATTTTCATCTTCCCTAGGCTTATTCAAGTCCATTTAGGGTATTTAATAAATGTAGTGAATCCAATTAGTTCATTTATGTTATTAGATTAACGTTCAGGTCACTTTCGTCCTCCCTTGGCTAATTCTACTACATTTAGGGTTTTTAACCAATCTTGTGCATCCAATAAATTCATTTGTGTCTTTCTATTAACATTTAGGTCATTTTCGTCCTACCATCACTTATTCTAATTCCATTTAGGGTTTTTAATCAATCTTGTGCATCCAATAAGTTCAAGTTTGTTATTGGATTAACATTAAGTCATTTTCGTCCTCCCTAAGCTTATTCTTGCCCATTTAGTGTTTATTAACAAACATTTGTATCTAATAAATTTGTTTGTGTCATTTGATTAACATTTAAGTCATTTCCTTAATCCATATGGTTATTTTAGTCCCTTTAGGGTTTTTAACCAATCTTGTGTATCAAATATGTTTTTCTTTTTGTGCCATTGCATTAATATTTAGGTCATTTTCGTTCTCCCCATGCTTATTGGATTATAATTTAGGTAATTTTCGTTCTCCCTATGCTTATTCTAGTCCATTTAAAGTTTTAAACCGATATTATGCATCCAATAAGTTCATCTGTGTCATTGGATTAATATTTAGGTGATTTTCGTCATCCTTATGGTTATTCTAGTCCATTTATGGTTTTTAACCAATCTTGTGCATTCAATAAGTTCATTTGTGTCATCGAATTTTAGGTCATTTTCGTAATCCCTATGCTTATTTTAGTCCAATTAGGGTTTTTAACTTCTCTTGTGCATCAAATATGTTTGTTTGTGTCATTGGATTAACATTTAGGTCATTTTCATCCTCCATATGCTTATTCTAGTCCATTTTTAATTTTTAACCATCCTTGTGCATCCAATAAGTTCATTTTTGTCAATGAATTAACATTTAGGTCATTTTCATAATCCATATGCTTATTCTAGTCCAATTAGGGTGTTTAACCAATATTGTGCATCAAATATGTATGTTTGTGCCATTGGATTAACATATAGATCATTTTCGTCCTCTCTAGGCCTATTCTATTTCATTTTGGGTTTTTAACCAATCATGTGCATCCAATAGGTGTGTTTGTGTCATTGTATTAACATTTAGGTCATTTTCCTCCTCCCTAGGCTTATTATAGTCTATTTAGGGTTTTTAACCAATCTAGTGCATCCAATAAGTTCATTTGTGTCATTGGATTAACATTTAGGTAATTTTCGTTCTCCCTATGCTTATTCTAGTCCATTTAAAGTTTTAAACCGATATTGTGCATCCAATAAATTCATTTGTGTCATTGGTTTAACATTTAGGTAATTTTCGTCCTCCTTATGGTTATTCTAGTCCATTTACGGTTTTTAACCAATCTTGTGCGACCAATAAGTTCATTTGTGTCATTGAATTTTAGGTTATTTTCGTAATCCCTATGCTTATTCTAGTCCAATTAGGGTTTTTAACCAATCTTGTGCATCAAATATGTTTGTTTGTGCCATTGGATTAACGTTTAGGTCATTTTCGACCTCCTTATCCTTAATCTAGACCATTTATGGTTTTTAACAAATCTTGTGCATCCAATAAGTTCATTTATGTCATTGGATTAACATTTCGGTCATTTTCGTAATCCTTAGGCTTATTCTTGTGCATCAAATATGTTAGCTTGTGTCATTGGATTAATATTTAGGTAATTTTCGTCCTCTCTATCCTTATTCTAATCCATTTATAGTTTTTACCGAATCTTGTGCGTCCAATAAGTTCATTTGTGTCATTGAACTAACATTTAGGTCACTTTTATCTTCCATGTGCTTATTCTAGTCCAATTATGGTTTTTAACCAATCTTGTATATCCAATACGTGTGTTTGTATCATTGGATTAACAATTAGGTCGTTTTCTTCCTCCCTAGGCTTATTCTAGTCCAATTATGGTTTTTAACCAATCTTATATATCCAATAAATGTGTTTGTATCATTGAATTAACAATTAGGTCGTTTTCTTCCTCCCTAGGCTTATTCTAGTTCATTTAAGGTTTTTAATCAATCTTTTGCATCGAATAAATTCATTTATTTTATTGGATTAACGTTTAGGTCATTTTCGTCTTCCCTAGGCTTATTCTAGTCCATTTAGGGTATTTAATCAATGTAGTGAATCCAATTAGTTCATTTATGTTATTAGATTAACGTTTAGGTCGTTTTCGTCCTCCCTAGTCTTATTCTAGTCCATTTAAGGCTTTTAACCAATCTTGTGCTTCCAATAAGTTCATATGTGTCATTGAATTAACATTTAGGTCATTTTCGTAATCTCTAGGCTTATTCTAGTCCATTTAGGGTTTTAGCCAATCTTGTGCATCAAATATGTTTTTATGTGCCATTGGTTTAATATTTAGTTTATTTTCGTCCCCCTTTGGCTTATTCTAGTCCATTTAGGGTTTTTTTTTACCAATCCTTTGCATTCCATAAGTTCATTTGTGTCAGTGGATTAACATTTATGTGATTTTCGTCCACCCTAGGCTTATTCTTGTACTATTAGGGTTTTTAACCAATCTTGTGCATCCAATAGGTGTGTTTGTGTCATTGCATTAACATTTAGGTCATTTTCATCCTCCCTAGGCTTATACTAGTCCATTTAGGATTTTTACCCAATCTTGTGCATCCAATAAGTTCATTTGGGTCGTTCGATTAACATTTAGGTCATTTTGGTCCTACATAGGCTTATTCTAGTCCAATTTGGGTTTTTAACCAATATTGTGCATCAAATATGTTTGCTTGTGTCATTGGATTAACATTTAGGTCACTTTCCTCCTCCTTATACTTATTCTAATCCATTTAGAATTTTTAACCAATCTTGTGCATCCAATAAGTTCATTTGTGTCATTGGATTAACATTTAGGTCAATTTTGTCCCCGATTTTCTTATTCTAGTCCATTTAATTTTTTTAACCAATCTTGTGCATCCAATAAGTTCATTTGTGACTTTCTATTAGCATTTAGGTCATTTTCGTCCTACCTTCACTTATTCTAGTTCATTTAGGGTTTTTAATCAATCTTGTGCATCCAATAAGTTCAGGTTTGTTATTGGATTAACGTTACGTCATTTTCCTCCTCCCTAGGCTTATTCTAGTCCATTTAGTGTTTTTAACCAAACATCTATATCTAATAAATTTGTTTGTGCCATTGCATTAATATTTAGGTCATTTTCGTCCCCCTAGGCTTATTAAAGTCCATTTATGGTTTTTGACCAATCTTGTGCATCTAATTAGTTCATTTGTGTCATTGGATTAACATTTAGGTAATTTCCGTTCTCCCCATGCTTACTCTTGTCCATTTAAAGTTTTAAACTAATATTGTGCATCCAATAACTTCACTTGTGTCATTGGATTAATATTTAGGTAATTTTCTTCCTCGTTATGGTTATTCTAGTCCATTTATGGTTTTCAACCAATCTTGTGCATCCAATAAGTTCATTTGTGTCATTAAATTCTAGGTCATTTTCGTAATCCCTATGCTTATTCTAGTCGAATTAGGGTTTTTAACTTCTCTTGTGTATCAAATATGTTTGTTTGTGTCATTGGATTAACATTTAGGTCATGTTCATCCTTCCTATGCTTATTCTAGTCAATTTTTGGTTTTTATCCATCCTTTTGCATCCAATAAGTTCATTTTTGTCATTGAATTAACAGTTAGGTCATTTTCGTAATCCCTATGCTTATTCTAGTCCAACTAGGGTGTTTCACCAATATTGTGCATCAAATATGGATGTTTGTGCCATTGGATTAACATTTAGGTCATTTTCTTCCTCTCTAGGCCAATTCTAGTTTATTTTGTGTTTTTAACCAAACATCTAAATCTAATAAATTTTTTTGTGCCATTGCATTAATATTTAGGTCATTTTCGTCCCCCTAGGCTTATTAAAGTCCATTTATGGTTTTTGACCAATTTGGTGCATCCAATTAGTTCATTTGTGTCATTGGATTAACATTTAGGTAATTTATGTTCTCCCTATGCTTATTCTATTCCATTTAAAGTTTTTAACCAATATTGTGCATCCAATAAGTTCATTTGTGTCATTGAATTAACATTTAGGTAATTTATGTTCTCCCTATGCTTATTCTATTCCATTTAAAGTTTTTAACCAATATTGTGCATCCAATAAGATCATTTGTGTCATTGAATTAACATTTAGGTCATTTTCGTCCTCCCTAGGCTTACTCTAGTACATTTAGGGTTTTTAACCAATCTTGTGCATGCAATAAGTTTATTTATGTCATTGAATTAACATTTAGGTCATTTTCGTCCTCCCTAGGCTTACTCTAGTACATTTAGGGTTTTTAACCAATCTTGTGCATGCAATAAGTTTATTTATGTCATTGAATTAACATTTAGGTCATTTTCGTCCTCCCTAGGCTTACTCTAGTACATTTAGGGTTTTTAACCAATCTTGTGCATGCAATAAGTTTATTTATGTCATTGAATTAACATTTAGGTCATTTTCGTCCTCCCTAGGCTTACTCTAGTACATTTAGGGTTTTTAACCAATCTTGTGCATGCAATAAGTTTATTTATGTCATTGAATTAACATTTAGGTCATTTTCGTCCTCCCTAGGCTTACTCTAGTACATTTAGGGTTTTTAACCAATCTTGTGCATGCAATAAGTTTATTTATGTCATTGAATTAACATTTAGGTCATTTTCGTCCTCCCTAGGCTTACTCTAGTACATTTAGGGTTTTTAACCAATCTTGTGCATGCAATAAGTTTATTTATGTCATTGAATTAACATTTAGGTCATTTTCGTCCTCCCTAGGCTTACTCTAGTACATTTAGGGTTTTTAACCAATCTTGTGCATGCAATAAGTTTATTTATGTCATTGAATTAACATTTAGGTCATTTTCGTCCTCCCTAGGCTTACTCTAGTACATTTAGGGTTTTTAACCAATCTTGTGCATGCAATAAGTTTATTTATGTCATTGAATTAACATTTAGGTCATTTTCGTCCTCCCTAGGCTTACTCTAGTACATTTAGGGTTTTTAACCAATCTTGTGCATCCAATAAGTTCATTTGTGTCATTGAATTAACATTTAGGTCATTTTCGTAATCCTTAAGCTTATTCTAGTCTAATTAGGGTTTTTAACCAATCTTTCGCGTCAAATATGTTTCATTGTGTCATTGGATTAACATTTAGGTAATTATTGTCCTCCCTGTGCTTATTCTAATGCATTTAATGTTTTTAACCAACCTTGTCTATCAAATACGTGTGTTTGTATCATTGGATTAACATTTAGGTCATTTTCTTCCTGTCTAGGCTTATTCTAGGCTTATTCTAGTCCATTTAGGGTTTTTAACCAATCTTGTGCATCCAATATGTTTGTTAGTGTCATTGGATTAACATTTAGGTCATTTTCGTCCTCGCATCTTGTGCATCAAATATATTTCTTTGTGATCTTGTGCATCCAATATGTTTGTTAGTGTCATTGGATTAACATTTAGGTCATTTTCGTCCTCGCATCTTGTGCATCAAATATATTTCTTTGTGATCTTGTGCATCCAATATGTTTGTTAGTGTCATTGGATTAACATTTAGGTCATTTTCGTCCTCGCATCTTGTGCATCAAATATATTTCTTTGTGATCTTGTGCATCCAATATGTTTGTTAGTGTCATTGGATTAACATTTAGGTCATTTTCGTCCTCGCATCTTGTGCATCAAATATATTTCTTTGTGATCTTGTGCATCCAATATGTTTGTTAGTGTCATTGGATTAACATTTAGGTCATTTTCGTCCTCGCATCTTGTGCATCAAATATATTTCTTTGTGATCTTGTGCATCCAATATGTTTGTTAGTGTCATTGGATTAACATTTAGGTCATTTTCGTCCTCGCATCTTGTGCATCAAATATATTTCTTTGTGATCTTGTGCATCCAATATGTTTGTTAGTGTCATTGGATTAACATTTAGGTCATTTTCGTCCTCGCATCTTGTGCATCAAATATATTTCTTTGTGATCTTGTGCATCCAATATGTTTGTTAGTGTCATTGGATTAACATTTAGGTCATTTTCGTCCTCGCATCTTGTGCATCAAATATATTTCTTTGTGATCTTGTGCATCCAATATGTTTGTTAGTGTCATTGGATTAACATTTAGGTCATTTTCGTCCTCGCATCTTGTGCATCAAATATATTTCTTTGTGATCTTGTGCATCCAATATGTTTGTTAGTGTCATTGGATTAACATTTAGGTCATTTTCGTCCTCGCATCTTGTGCATCAAATATATTTCTTTGTGATCTTGTGCATCCAATATGTTTGTTAGTGTCATTGGATTAACATTTAGGTCATTTTCGTCCTCGCATCTTGTGCATCAAATATATTTCTTTGTGATCTTGTGCATCCAATATGTTTGTTAGTGTCATTGGATTAACATTTAGGTCATTTTCGTCCTCGCATCTTGTGCATCAAATATATTTCTTTGTGATCTTGTGCATCCAATATGTTTGTTAGTGTCATTGGATTAACATTTAGGTCATTTTCGTCCTCGCATCTTGTGCATCAAATATATTTCTTTGTGATCTTGTGCATCCAATATGTTTGTTAGTGTCATTGGATTAACATTTAGGTCATTTTCGTCCTCGCATCTTGTGCATCAAATATATTTCTTTGTGATCTTGTGCATCCAATATGTTTGTTAGTGTCATTGGATTAACATTTAGGTCATTTTCGTCCTCGCATCTTGTGCATCAAATATATTTCTTTGTGATCTTGTGCATCCAATATGTTTGTTAGTGTCATTGGATTAACATTTAGGTCATTTTCGTCCTCGCATCTTGTGCATCAAATATATTTCTTTGTGATCTTGTGCATCCAATATGTTTGTTAGTGTCATTGGATTAACATTTAGGTCATTTTCGTCCTCGCATCTTGTGCATCAAATATATTTCTTTGTGATCTTGTGCATCCAATATGTTTGTTAGTGTCATTGGATTAACATTTAGGTCATTTTCGTCCTCGCATCTTGTGCATCAAATATATTTCTTTGTGATCTTGTGCATCCAATATGTTTGTTAGTGTCATTGGATTAACATTTAGGTCATTTTCGTCCTCGCATCTTGTGCATCAAATATATTTCTTTGTGATCTTGTGCATCCAATATGTTTGTTAGTGTCATTGGATTAACATTTAGGTCATTTTCGTCCTCGCATCTTGTGCATCAAATATATTTCTTTGTGATCTTGTGCATCCAATATGTTTGTTAGTGTCATTGGATTAACATTTAGGTCATTTTCGTCCTCGCATCTTGTGCATCAAATATATTTCTTTGTGATCTTGTGCATCCAATATGTTTGTTAGTGTCATTGGATTAACATTTAGGTCATTTTCGTCCTCGCATCTTGTGCATCAAATATATTTCTTTGTGATCTTGTGCATCCAATATGTTTGTTAGTGTCATTGGATTAACATTTAGGTCATTTTCGTCCTCGCATCTTGTGCATCAAATATATTTCTTTGTGATCTTGTGCATCCAATATGTTTGTTAGTGTCATTGGATTAACATTTAGGTCATTTTCGTCCTCGCATCTTGTGCATCAAATATATTTCTTTGTGATCTTGTGCATCCAATATGTTTGTTAGTGTCATTGGATTAACATTTAGGTCATTTTCGTCCTCGCATCTTGTGCATCAAATATATTTCTTTGTGATCTTGTGCATCCAATATGTTTGTTAGTGTCATTGGATTAACATTTAGGTCATTTTCGTCCTCGCATCTTGTGCATCAAATATATTTCTTTGTGATCTTGTGCATCCAATATGTTTGTTAGTGTCATTGGATTAACATTTAGGTCATTTTCTTCCTGTCTAGGCTTATTCTAGGCTTATTCTAGTCCAATTATGGTTTTTAACCGATCTTGTGTATCAAATAGGTTTATTTGTGCCATTGGATTAACATTTAGGTCATATTCGTCCTCCCTAGGCTTACTCTAGTACATTTAGGGTTTTTAGCCAACCTTGTGCTTCCAATAAGTTCATTTGTGTCATTGAATTAACAAATAGGTAATTTTCATAATCCCGAGGCTTATTCTAGTCCAATTAGGGTTTTTAACGAGTCTTGTGCATCAAATATGTTTGTTTGTGCCATTAGATTAACATTTAGGTTTTTTTGCCTCCCTAGTCTTATTCTTTTTTATTTAGGGTTTTTAACCAATCTTGTGCATCCAATATGTTTGTTAGTGTCATTGGATTAACATTTAGGTCATTTTTGTCCTCTTTATGCTTATTCTAATCCATTTTGTGTTTTTAACCAATCTTGTGCATCCAATAAGTTCAGTTGTGTCATTGGATTAACATTTAGGTCACTTTTGCCCCGATATGCTTATTCTAGTCCAATTAGGGTTTTTAACCAATCTTGTGCAACCAATACGTGTGTTTTTGTCATTGAATTAACATTTAAGTCATTTCATTCCTCCTTAGGTTTATTCTAGTCCATTTAGGGTTTTTAACTAATCTTGTGCCTCCAATAAGTGCATTTATGTTATTGGATTAATGTTTAGGTCATTTTTTGTCCTCTCTAGGCTTACTCTAGTCCATTTAGGGGGTTTTAACAAATGTTGTGCATCCAATAAGTTCATTTATTTTATTGGATTAACGTTAAGGTCGTTTTTTCGTCCTCCCTAGGCTTATTTTAGTCCATTTTGGGTTTTTAAACATTCTTCTGCAACAAATAAGTTCATTTGTGTCATTTTATTAACATTTAGGTCATTTTCGTAATCCTTAGGCTTGTTCTAGTACAATTAGGGTTTTTAACCAATCTTGTTGATCCAATAGGTGTGTTTGTGCCATTGTATTAACATTTATTTCATTTTCGTCCTCCTTAGGCTTGTTCTAGTCCGTCTAGTGTTTTTAGCAAATCTTGTGCATCCTATAAGTTCATTTGTGTTATTGGATTAACGTTTAGGTCATTTTCGTCCTCCCTAGGCTTACTCTAGTCCATTTAGGGGTATTAACAAATGTTGTGCATCCAATAAGTTCATTTATGTTATTGGATTAACGTTAAGGTCGTTTTTTCGTCCTCGCTAGGCTTATTTTAGTCCATTTTGGGTTTTTAAACATTCTTCTGCAACAAATAAGTTCATTTGTGTCATTGAATTAACATGTAGGTCATTTTCATAATCCTTAGGCTTGTTCTAGTCCAATTAGGGTTTTTAACCAATCTTGTGTGTTTGTGCCATTGTATTAACAATTATGTCATTTTCGTCCTCCCTAGGCTTGTTCTAGTCCGTTTAGTGTTTTTAACAAATCTTGTGCATCCTATAAGTTCATTTGTGTCATTAAATTAACATTTAGGTCATTTTCGTAATCTATAGGCTTATTCTAGTCCAATTAGGGTTTTTAAC
>NC_021162.2:25959785-25972791 GCF_000331145.2 Cicer arietinum | reverse complement strand
TTTAGGTCATTTTCGTAATCCCTATGCTTATTCTAGTCGAATTAGGGTTTTTAACTTCTCTTGTGTATCAAATATGTTTGTTTGTGTCATTGGATTAACATTTAGGTCATGTTCATCCTTCCTATGCTTATTCTAGTCAATTTTTGGTTTTTATCCATCCTTTTGCATCCAATAAGTTCATTTTTGTCATTGAATTAACATTTAGGTCATTTTCGTAATCCCTATGCTTATTCTAGTCCAATTAGGGTGTTTCACCAATATTGTGCATCAAATATGGATGTTTGTGCCATTGGATTAACATTTAGGTCATTTTCGTCCTCTCTAGGCCTATTCTAGTTTATTTTGTGTTTTTAACCAAACATCTAAATCTAATAAATTTTTTTGTGCCATTGCATTAATATTTAGGTCATTTTCGTCCCCCTAGGCTTATTAAAGGCCATTTATGGTTTTTGACCAATCTGGTGCATCCAATTAGTTCATTTGTGTCATTGGATTAACATTTAGGTAATTTATGTTCTCCCTATGCTTATTCTATTCCATTTAAAGTTTTTAACCAATATTGTGCATCCAATAAGTTCATTTGTGTCATTGAATTAACATTTAGGTAATTTTCGTCCTCCTTATGGTTATTCTAGTCCACTTATTGTTTTTAACAAATCTTGTGCGACCAATAAGTTCATTTGTGTCATTGAATATTAGGTCATTTTCGTAATCCCTATGCATATTCTAGTCCAATTATGGTTTTTAATCAATCATATGCATCAAATATATTTGTTTGTGACATTGGATTAACGTTTAGGTCATTTTCGTCATCCCTAAGCGTATTCTAGTCCATTTATGGTTTTTAACAAATCTTGTGCATCCAATAAGTTTATTTATGTCATTGAATTAACATTTCGGTCATTTTCGTAATCCTTGGGCTTATTCTTGTGCATCAAATATGTTAGCTTGTGTCATTTGATTAATATTTAGGTAATTTTCGTCCTCCCTATCCTTATTCTAATCCATTTATGGTTTTTAACCTATCATGTGCATCAAATATGTTTGCTGGTGTCATTGAATTAACATTTAGGTCACTTTTGTCCTCCATATGCTTATTCTAGTCCAATTAGGGTTTTTAACCAATCTTGTATATCCAATTTGTGTGTTTGCATCATTGGATTAACAATTAGGTCATTTTCTTCCTCCTTAGGCTTATTCTAGTCCATTTTGGGTTTTTAGTCAATCTTTTGCATCGAATAAATTCATTTATTTTATTGGATTAACGTTTAGGTCATTTTTGTCTTTCGTAGGCTTATTCTAGTCCATTTATGGTATTTAATCGATGTAGAGAATCCAATTAGTTCATTTATGTTATTAGATTAATGTTTAGGTCGTTTTCGTCCTCCCTAGGCTTATTCTAGTACATTTAGGGTTTTTAAACAATCTTGTGCATCCAATAAGTTCATTTGTGTCATTGGATTAACATTTAGGTCATTTTCGTCCTACCTAGGCTTATTCAAGTCGAATTAGGGTTTTTAACCTATCATGTGCATCAAATTTGTTTTTGTGTCATTGGATTAACATTTAGGTCACTTTCGTCCTCCTTTTCCTTATTCTAGTCCATTTATGGTTTTTAACCAATCTTGTGCATCCAATAAGTTCATTTGTGTCATTGAATTAACATTTAGGTCATTTTCGTAATCCTTAAGCTTATTCTAGTCTAATTAGGGTTTTTAACCAATCTTTCGCGTCAAATATGTTTCATTGTGTCATTGGATTAACATTTAGGTAATTATTGTCCTCCCTGTGCTTATTCTAATGCATTTAATGTTTTTAACCAACCTTGTCTATCAAATACGTGTGTTTGTATCATTGGATTAACATTTAGGTCATTTTCTTCCTGTCTAGGCTTATTCTAGTCCATTTAAGCTTCTTAATCAATCTTTTGCATCCAATAAGTTCATTTATGTTATTGGATTAATATTTAGGTCATTTTAGTCATCCCTAGGCTTATTCTAGTCCATTTAGGGTATTTAACCAATGTTGTGAATCTAATAAGTTCATTTATGCTTTTAGATTAACGTTTAGGTTGTTTTCGTGCTCCCTAGGCTTATTCTAGTCCATTGAGGGTTTTTAAAAAATCTTGTGCGTCCAATAAGTTAATTTGTGTCATCGAATTAACATTCAAGACATTTACGTAATCCCTAAGCTTATTCTAGTCCAATTAGGGTTTTTAACCAATTTTGTGCAACAAATATGTTTGTTTATGCAATTGGATTAACATTTAGGTCGTTTTCGTCCTCCCTAGGCTTATTCTAGTAAATTTAGGATTTTTAACCAATCTTGTGCATCCAATAAAATCATTTGTGTCATTGGATTAACATTTAGGTCATTTTCGTCCTCCCTAGACTTATTCTAGTCCAATTAGGGTTTTAACCAATCATGTGCATCAAATATGTTTGTTTGTGTCATTGAAATACCATTTAGGTCATTTTCGTCCTCCCTATGCTTATTCTAGTCCATTTATGGTTTTTAACCAATGTTGCCCATCAAGTAAGTTCATTTGTGTCATGGAATTAACATTTAGGTCATTTTCGTAATCCCAAGGCTTATTCTAGTTTAATTATGGTTTTTAACCGATCTTGTGTATCAAATAGGTTTATTTGTGCCATTGGATTAACATTTCGGTCATATTCGTCCTCCCTAGGCTTACTCTAGTACATTTAGGGTTTTTAGCCAACCTTGTGCTTCCAATAAGTTCATTTGTGTCATTGAATTAACAAATAGGTAATTTTCATAATCCCGAGGCTTATTCTAGTCCAATTAGGGTTTTTAACGAGTCTTGTGCATCAAATATGTTTGTTTGTGCCATTAGATTAACATTTAGGTTTTTTTGCCTCCCTAGTCTTATTCTTTTTTATTTAGGGTTTTTAACCAATCTTGTGCATCCAATATGTTTGTTAGTGTCATTGGATTAACATTTAGGTCATTTTTGTCCTCTTTATGCTTATTCTAATCCATTTTGTGTTTTTAACCAATCTTGTGCATCCAATAAGTTCAGTTGTGTCATTGGATTAACATTTAGGTCACTTTTGCCCCGATATGCTTATTCTAGTCCAATTAGGGTTTTTAACCAATCTTGTGCAACCAATACGTGTGTTTTTGTCATTGAATTAACATTTAAGTCATTTCATTCCTCCTTAGGTTTATTCTAGTCCATTTAGGGTTTTTAACTAATCTTGTGCCTCCAATAAGTGCATTTATGTTATTGGATTAATGTTTAGGTCATTTTTTGTCCTCTCTAGGCTTACTCTAGTCCATTTAGGGGGTTTTAACAAATGTTGTGCATCCAATAAGTTCATTTATTTTATTGGATTAACGTTAAGGTCGTTTTTTCGTCCTCCCTAGGCTTATTTTAGTCCATTTTGGGTTTTTAAACATTCTTCTGCAACAAATAAGTTCATTTGTGTCATTTTATTAACATTTAGGTCATTTTCGTAATCCTTAGGCTTGTTCTAGTACAATTAGGGTTTTTAACCAATCTTGTTGATCCAATAGGTGTGTTTGTGCCATTGTATTAACATTTATTTCATTTTCGTCCTCCTTAGGCTTGTTCTAGTCCGTCTAGTGTTTTTAGCAAATCTTGTGCATCCTATAAGTTCATTTGTGTTATTGGATTAACGTTTAGGTCATTTTCGTCCTCCCTAGGCTTACTCTAGTCCATTTAGGGGTATTAACAAATGTTGTGCATCCAATAAGTTCATTTATGTTATTGGATTAACGTTAAGGTCGTTTTTTCGTCCTCGCTAGGCTTATTTTAGTCCATTTTGGGTTTTTAAACATTCTTCTGCAACAAATAAGTTCATTTGTGTCATTGAATTAACATGTAGGTCATTTTCATAATCCTTAGGCTTGTTCTAGTCCAATTAGGGTTTTTAACCAATCTTGTGTGTTTGTGCCATTGTATTAACAATTATGTCATTTTCGTCCTCCCTAGGCTTGTTCTAGTCCGTTTAGTGTTTTTAACAAATCTTGTGCATCCTATAAGTTCATTTGTGTCATTAAATTAACATTTAGGTCATTTTCGTAATCTATAGGCTTATTCTAGTCCAATTAGGGTTTTTAACCATTCTTGTGCATCCAATAGGTGTGTTTGTGTCATTGGATTAACATTTAGGCGATCTTCATCGTCCCTAGGCTTATTCTAGTCCATTTAGGGTTTTTAACCAATCTTGTGCATCCAATAAGTTTATTTGTGTCATTGGATTAACATTTAGGTCACTTTTGACCCTCAAATGCTTATTCTAGTCCAATTAAGGTGTTTAACCAACCTTGTGCATCCAATACGTGGGTTTTTGTCACTAGATTAACATTTAGGTCATTTTCGTCCTCCTTGTGCTTATTCTAGTCCATTAAGTGTTTTTAACCAATCTTGTGCATCTAATAGGTGTGTTTATTTCGTTGGATTAACAATTAGGTCATTTTCATCCTGCCTAGGCTTATTCTAGTCCATGTAGTGTTGTTAGCCAATCTTGTGCATCCAATAAATGCATTTGTATTATTTGATTAACATTTAGGTCATTTTCGTCCTCGCTAGTCTTATTCTAGTCCATTTAGGATTTTTAACCAATCATGTGCTTCCAATATATTCATTTGTGTCAATGAATTAACATTTAGGTCATTTTCGTCCTCCGTAGGCTTATTCTTGTCCAATTAGGGTTTTCCACCAATCTTGTGCATTCAATAAGTTCATTTGTGTCATTGGATTAACATTTAGGTCATTTTCGTCCTCCGTAGGCTTATTCTTGTCCAATTAGGGTTTTCCACCAATCTTGTGCATTCAATAAGTTCATTTGTGTCATTGGATTAACATTTAGGTCATTTTCGTCCTCCGTAGGCTTATTCTTGTCCAATTAGGGTTTTCCACCAATCTTGTGCATTCAATAAGTTCATTTGTGTCATTGGATTAACATTTAGGTCATTTTCGTCCTCCGTAGGCTTATTCTTGTCCAATTAGGGTTTTCCACCAATCTTGTGCATTCAATAAGTTCATTTGTGTCATTGGATTAACATTTAGGTCATTTTCGTCCTCCGTAGGCTTATTCTTGTCCTATTAGGGTTTTTAACCAATCTTGTGCATCCAATAGGTGTGTTTGTGTCATTGGATTAATATCTAGGTCATTTTCATCCTCCCTAGGCTTATTCTAGTCCAGTTATGGTGTTAACCACTCTTGTGCATCAAATATGTTTGCTTGTGTCATTGGATTAACATTTAGGTCATTTTTGTTCTCGTTATGCTTATTTTAATCCATTTTGGGCTTTTAACAAATCTTGTGCATCCAATAAGTTCATTTGTGTCATTGGATTATCATTTAGGTTACTTTTGTCCCCAATATGCTTATTCTAGTCCAATTAGGGTTTTTAACCAATCTTGTGCATCCAATACGTGTTTTTTCTCATTGGAATAACATTTAGGTCATTTCCTTCGTCCCTAAGCTTATTCTAGTCCATTTAGGGTTTTTAACCAATCATATGCATCTAATAAGTTGATTTATGTTATTGGATTAATGTTTACGTTATTTTCGTCCTCCCTAGGCTTATTCTAGTCAATTTAGGGGTTTTAACAAATTCTTGTGCATCCAATAAGTTCATTTATGTTATTCGATTAACGTTTAGGTCGTTTTCGTCCTCCCTAAGCTTATTCTAGTCCATTTTGGGTTTTTAAACATTCTTGTGCATCAAATAAGTTCATTTGTGTCATTGAATTACATTTAGGTCATTTTCCTAATCCATAGGCTTGTTCTAGTTCAATTAGGGTTTTTAACCAATCTTGTGGATCCAATAGGTGAGTTTGTGTCATTGGATTTACATTTAGGTCATTTTCATCCTCCATGGGCTTAATCTAGTCCAATTAGGGTTTTGAACCAGTTTTGTGCATCAATCATGTTTGTTTGTGCCATTGGATTAACATTTAGGTCATTTTCGTCTTTCCTAGGCTTATTCTAGTCCAATTAGGGGTTTAAACCAATCTTGTGTATCAAAGAAGTTTGTTTGTGTCATTGGATTAACGTTTAGGTCAAACATGTCCTCCTTAGGATTATTTTAATCCATTTAGGGTTTTTAACCAATCTTGTGCATCCTATAAGTTAATTTATCTCATTCGATTGACATTTAGGTCACATTCGTCATTCATATGCTTATTCTAGTCCAATTAGGGTTTTTAACCAATCTTGTGCATCCAATACGTGTGTTTTCGTGTCATTGTATAAATATTTTGGTTATTTTCATCCTCGCTATGCTTTTTCTAGTCCATTAGGGGTTTTTAAGTTATTTTCGTCCTCCCTAGGCTTAATCTAGTTCGTTTAGGGTTTTTAACCAAGCATGTGTATCTAATTAGTTTGTGTGTATCATTGGATTAACATTTAGGTCATTTTCGTAGTCCCTAGGGTTATTTTAGTCCCTTTAGGGTTTTTAACCAATCTTGTGCATCAAATATGTTTGTTTTGTGCCATTGCTTTAATATCTAGATCATTTTCGTCCCCCTAGGCTTATTAAAGTCCATTTATGGTTTTTGACCTATCTTGTGCATCTAATAAGTTCATTTGTGTCTTTGGATTAACATTTATATCATGTTCGTCCTACCTAGGCTTATCCTAGTCCAATTAGGGTTTTTATTGGATTAACATTTAGGTCATTTCCGACCTCCCTATGCTTATTGTAGGCCATTATTGGTTTTTAACCATCCTTGTGCACCCAATAAGTTCATTTGTGTCATTGAATTAACATTTAGGTCATTTTCGTAATCCTTAGGGTTATTCTAGTCCTATTAGGGTTTTTAACCAATCTCTTGCATCAAATATGTTTGCTTGTGGCATTGGATTAACATTTAGGTAATTTTCATCATCCCTATGCTTATTCTAATCCATTTAAGGTTTTTAACCAATCTTGTGCATCCAATAAATTCATTTGTGTCATTGGATTATCATCTAGGTCACTTTTGTCCTTGTTATGCTTATTCTAGTCTAATTAAGGTTTTTAACCAATCTTGTGCATCCAATACGTGTGTTTTTGTCATTGGATTAACATTTAGGTCTTTTTTGTCCTTGCTAGGCTTATTCTAGTCCATTTAGGGTTTTAACCAATCTTGTGCATCCAATAAGTTAATTTGTGTCGTTGGATTAACATTTAGGTCATTTTCGTCCTACCTAGGCTTGTTCTAGTCCAATTAGGATTTTTAACAAATCTTGTGCATCAAAAATGTTTGTTTGTGTCATGTGATTAACAGTTATGTCATTTTCGTCCTTCTTATGCTTATTCTAGCCCATTAAGGATTTTTAACCAATTTTGTGCATCTAATAGGTGTGTTTCTTTCATTGGATTAACATTTAGGTCATTTAGTGTTTTTAACCAATCTTATGCATCCTATAAATGCATTTGTATTATTTGATTAACGTTTAGGTCATTGTGCTTCCAATCTTGTGCTTCCAATAAGTTCATTTGTGTCATTGAATTAACATTTAGGTCATTTTCGTCCTCCCTAAGCTTATGCTAGTCTAATTATGGTTTTTAACCAATCTTGTGCATCAAATATGTTTGTTTGTGCCATTGGATTTACATTTAGGTCATTTTCGTCCTCCCTAGGATTATTTTAGTCTATTTAGGGTTTTTAACCAATCATGTGTGTCCAATAAGTTCATTGGTTTTGTTGGAATAACATTTAGGTCATTTTCGTCCTCTCTAGGCTTATTCTAGGCCTTTTAGGATTTTTAACCAATCTTGTGCATTCAATAGGTGCGTTTGTGTCATTGGATTAATGTTTAGGTCGCTTTCATTCTCCATAGTCTTATTCTAGTCCATTTAGGGTTTTTAAATAATCTTGTGCATCCAATAAGTTCATTTGTGTCTTTTGATTAACACTTAGGTCATTTTCGTCCTACATAGGCTTATTCTAGTCCAATTAGGGTTTTTAACCAATCTTGTGCATCAAATATGTTTGCTTGTGTCATTGGATTAACATTTAAGTCATTTTTGTCCTCCTTATGCTTATTCTAATCCATTTAGAGTTTTTAACCAATCTTGTGCATCCAATAAGTTCATTTGTGACATTTGATTAACATTAAGGTCACTTTTGTCCCCGATATGCTTATTCTAGTCCAATTGAGATTTTTAACCAATATTGTGTATCCAATGCGTGTGTTTTTGTCATTCGATTAACATTTAGGTCATTTTCTTCCTACCTAGGCTTATTCTAGTCCATTTAGGGGTTTTAACCAATGTTGTACATCCAATAAGTTCATTTATTTTATTGGATTAACGTTTAGGTCGTTTTCGCCCTCCCTTGGCTTATTCTAATCCATTTGTGGTTTTTAAACAATCTTGTGCATCCAATAAGTTCATTTGTGTCATTGAATTAACATTTAGGTCATTTTCGTAATCCGTAGGCTTGTTCTAGTCCAATTAGGGTTTTTAACCAATTTTTTGCATCAAATATGTTTTGTTTGTGCCATTGGATTAACATTTAGGTCATTTTCGATTTTCTTAGGCTTATTCTAGTCCAATTAAGGTTTTAAACCAATCTTGTGTACTAAATATGTTTTGTTTGTGTCATTGGATTAACATTTAGGTCATATTTGTCCTCCCTATGGATATTCTAATCCATTTAGGAGTTTTAACCTATCTTGTGCATCCTATAAGTTAATTTGCCTCATTCGATTAACATTTAGGTCACTTTCGTCATCCATATGCTTATTCTAGTCCAATTAGGGTTTTTAACCAATGTTGTGCATCCAATACGTGTGTTTTCGTGTCATTGTATAAACATTTTGGTTATTTTCATCCTCCCTGTGCTTTTTCTAGTCCATTTAGGGTTTTTAATCAATCTTGTGCATCCAATAAGTTCATTTTTGTTATTGAATTAACGTTAAGTCATTTTCGTCCTCACTAGGCTTATTCTAGTCCATTTAGGGTTTTTAACCAAACATGTGTATCTAATAAGTTTGTTTGTATCATTGGATTAACATATAGGTCATTTCCGTAATCCCTAGGGTTATATTTGTGCTTTTAGGGTTTTTATCCGATCTTGTGCATCATATATGTTTGTTTTGTGCCATTGCTTTAATATTTAGGTCATTTTCGTCCCCCTTAGGCTTATTAAAGTCCATTTATGGTTTTTGACCAATCTTGTGCATCCAATAAGTTCATTTGTGTCTTTGGATTAAAATTGATGTCATTTTTGGCCTACCTAGGCTTATTCTAGTCCAATTAGGGTTTTTAACCTATCTTGTGCATCAAATATATTTGCTTGTGTCATTGGATTAACATTTAGGTAATTTTCGTCCTCCCTATCATTATTCTAATCCATTTAAGGTTTTTAACCAATCTTGTTTGTCCAATAAGTTCATTTGTGTCATTGAATTAACATTTAAGTGACTTTTGTTCTCCATATGCTTATTCTAGTCCAAATAGGGTTTTTAACGAATCTTGTATATCCAATACGTGTGTTTGTATCATTGGGTTAACAGTTAGGTCGTTTTCTTCCTCCCTAGGCATATTGTAGTCCATTAAAGGCTTTTAATCAATCTTTTGCATCTAATAAGTTCATTTATTTTATTCGATTAACGTTTAGTTGATTTTCATCCTCTGTAGGCTTATTCTAGTCCATTTAGGGTATTTAACCAATGTTGTGAATCCAATAAGTTCATTTATGTTATTAGATTAATGTTTATGTCATTTTCATCCTCCCTAGACTTCTTCTAGTCCATTTAGGGTTTTTAACCAATCTTGTGCATCCAATACGTGTTTTTTTTCAATTGATTAACGTTTAGGTCATTTTCGTCCTCCCTAGGCTTATTCTAGTCCATTTAGGGGTATTAACCAATCTTTTACCACCAATAAGTTCATTTGTGTCATTGAATTAACATTTAGGTCATTTTTGTAATCCGTAAGCTTATTCTTGTCCAATTAGGGTTTTTGACAAATCTTGTGCATCCAATACGTATGTTTGTGTCATTCGATTAACATTTAGGTCATTTGCGTCCTCCTTAAACTTATTGTTGTCCATTTAAGGTTTTTAACCAATCTTGTGCTACCAATAAGTTCATTTGTGTCATTGGATTAACATTTAGGTGATTTTCATCCTACTTAGGCTTATTCTATTCCAATTTGGGTTTTTGACTAATCTTGTGAATCCAATACGTGAGTTTCTGTCAATTGATTGAAGTTTAGGTCATTTTCGTCCTCCATAGGCTTATTCTAATCAATTTAGGGTTTTTAAAAAATATTGTGGTTCTAATAAGTTGATTTGTGTCATTGAATTAACATTAGGTCATTATCGTCCTCCCTATACTTATTCTAGTCCGATTACGGTTTTTAACAAATCTTGTGCGTCCAATACGTATGTTTGTGTCATTGGATTAACATTTAGGCCATTTTTGTCCTCTCTAAGCTTAGTGTAGTCCATTTAGGGTTTTTAACTAATCTTCTGCATCCGATAATTTCATTTGGGTCATTGGATTAACATTTAGGTCATTTTCATCCTCCTAAGGCTTATTCTAGTCCAATTAGGGTTTTTGACTAGTCTTCTGCATCCAATACGTGTGTTTGTATAAATTGATTAAAGTTTAGGTCATTTTCATCTTCCATAGGCTTATTCTAGTCCATTTAGGTATTTTAACCAATCTTGTGCATGCAATAAGTTCAATTGTGTCATTGAATGAACATTTAGGTCATTTTCGTCCTCCATAGGCTTATTCTTATCATTTTAGGGTTTTTAACCAATCATGTGCATCCAATAAGTTCATATGTGTCATTGGATTGATATTTAGATCATTTTCGTCCTCTCTAGGCTTCTTCTAGTCCGATTAGAGTATTTAACCAATCTTGTGCATCCAATACATGTGTTTGTGTCAATCGATTTACGTTTAGGTCAATTTCTTCCTCCGTAGGCTTATTTTTTTCCATTTAGGGTGTTTAACCAATCTTGTACATCCAATAAGTTCATTTGTGTCATTGAATTAAAATTTAGGGCATTTTTGTCCTCCCTAGGCTTATTCTAGTCCAATTAGGGTTTTAACCAATCTTTTGCATCCAATATGTGTGTTTGTGTCAATTGATTAACGTTTACATCATTTTCATCCTCCATAGGCTTATTCTAGTCCATTTAGGGTGTTTATCCAATTTTGTGCATCCGATATGTTCATTTGTGTCATTGAATTAACATTTAGGGAATTTTAGTGCTCCCTAGGCTTATTCCACTCCAACAAGGGTTTTTAACCAATCTTGAGCATCAAATAGGTTTGTTTTTGTCATTGGATTAAAATTTAAGTCATTTTCATCTTCCCTAGGCTTATTCTAATCTATTTAGGGTTTTTATCAAATCTTGTGCATCCAATAAGGTGATTTGTGTCATTGGATTAACATTTGGTCATTTTCGTCCTCCCTAGGCTTATTCTAGTCCAATTAGGGTTTTTAACAAATCTTGTGCATCCAATACGTATGTATGTGTCACTGTGTTAACATTTAGGTCATTTTCGTCCTCCTTGAGCTTATTGTAGTCCATTTAGGATTTTTAATCAATCTTGTGCATCCAATAAGTTCATTTGTGTCATTGGATTAACATTTAGGTCATTTTCGTCCTCCCTAGGCTTATTTTAGTCTAATTATGGTTTTTAACCAATCTTGTGTATTTAGGGTTTAGGTCATGTTCGTCCTTGATATTCTTATTTTAGTCCATTTAGGGTTTTTAAACAAACTTGTGCATCCAATAAGTTTATTTGGGTCATTGGATTAACATTTTGGTCTTTTTCTCCTCCTTAGGCTTATTGTAGTCCATTTAAAGTCAGGTAAACTTCCTTGTATGTCATCTGTTTGACAAAATTTCACACTGAAAATTCTTTTAATTTTCAGTGCCTCTAGTGCTTCTACCTCTAGTTCACTAAACGTCCATCTGGTTGTTCTTGCCTTTAGTCAAGTAATCATGCTTTTGGTTGTTATTTGCCTCTGATCAAGTATAATATGTTTCAACAAAACTGAAATTCTCGAAACACTTAGAAAAATACTAAGTCTCAATTTTATGCTCAACGATTATTATTTTGAAAACAATGAAGCACCATGTTGAAGGAAAAATATACCATACCATGAACGACAACAAGACCATTTCTTGAAGGACACTCAACCATACTTTGAAGGATAAAAGTAATGCTGCAACTGTAAGACCCATAATTTTAAAGTACCATTTATGTATTTTTGGTGTATTTTGGATTTTGGCTCGGAGGCTTTTAAGCCAAAGTTAATAATATTTTGGAGTTTTATAATCAAAAAGATATTTTGATGCCAATTAAAATTTCTCGTCGATAAATAAATTGAATTTAACTGCGATGAATCCTTTACGGAGAATTTAATGCGTTTCGGGTGAAACGGTAATTTAACAAATATCTAGATTTTGAGATATTTGTTAAGTTATATTTAATATTTTTATATGTGTTTGTTTGGGGGGAAGAAGAAAAGAAAACTAGAAGGAAGGAAAAGGAAAAGAAAAAAAGTATATAAAGGAAAGAAGGAAAAGGGAAGAAAGGAAAAACAAAGGAAAGAAAAAGAAAGGAAGGAAAATTTGAATTTCCATCTCCTTCCTCTGATTGACCGCGGCCAAAATTCCCTCCTTCTCCCATTTTCATTTTCGTCGCTTTCTTTTCTTCAAAACTAGTAACCCAAGGTTGGGTGAGAGTTAGATCAAGGTTTTCGCAACTCCACTATTCCTCTTTGATTCGAAAACGAAGAAAAACGGTATTTGAGATCCAAACACAAACCCCTCCGTTTCTTCTAGATCCAAGCTTCATTTCTCGAAGAGATAGAAGGGAAAGTTGCTCACCACCACGCTACGGTGCTAGTGAAATAATTTGGAAGCTGCGTTGCGAGCGAAGATTTTACCGGAATTACTCGCGGTACCGGAAACGCGCGTTAAAGCTAACGTTGAGGTAAGGGCTCCTTCCAAACTTCTAGTTTGCATTAGGGACTTATATGTGGTTGT
>NC_021162.2:25944455-25949770 GCF_000331145.2 Cicer arietinum | reverse complement strand
TCTAAAATTTCCATCTCCTTCCTCTGAGCCTCACGCAAGCAACCCAAAAATCCATCCTTCTCCATTTTTCGTTTTCGTTGCTTCCTTTTCTTCAAAGCTAGTGACCCAAGGTTGGGTGTGAGTTAGATCAAGGTTTTCGCAACTCCACTCTTCCTCTTTGATTCGAAAACGAAGAAAAACGGTTTTGAGATCCAAACACAAACCCCTCCGTTTCTTCTAGATCCAAACCTCTTTTCTCGAAGAGATAGAAGGGAAAGTTGCTCACCACCACGCTACGGTGCTAGTGAACTAATTTGGAAGCGGCGTTGCGAGCGGAGATTTTACCGGAATTTCTCGCGGTACCGGAAACGCACGTTAAAGCTAACGTTGAGGTAAGGGCTCCTTCCAAACTTCTAGCTTGCATTAGGGACTTATCTGTAGTTGTGTGGGAAGGAATTTGTTAGGGTTAAATGTATCGATTTGGGGAAAAACGAAACTAGTGCGTTATGGGTAAAAACCTTAGAGTTAGGTTTTGTTTATAGTGATGAATGTTTCGTGGTAAATGAAATTTGATGTATCTGGGTGTTATGTTGCGTGATTTGTGTTCGTTGTATTTGGTGTGTTCGTACTTGATGTTTGTTAATTGGTGTGGTTGTTGTGAATTATGGTTTGAATGTGAAAGTATGTTTGAATTTGTTTCTGTGGAATTTGAAAACCATTAGAGTTAAACGAGTATTAAAAATGGGGAATCTTTTAATACCTCGGTTTACTTAATGTGTATTTGAGGAAAATGTTTAAGTTAACTGGGCGTTGAGAATGGGGAATCTCTTAATGTCTCGGTTACTTAACTATCGTTTTTGAAAATCGTTTCGGTAAATGAGTATTAAGAATGGGGAATCTCTTAATATGACTGTTTGCTTAACGTTTTGTTTTGAAAATCATTAAGTTAAATCGGTATTAAGAACGGGGAATCTCTTAATGACTTATTTAATTAATGTTGTTTGAAAGTCGTTTAAGTTAAATGGGTATTAAAAATGGGGAATCTTTTAATATCTGCATTTGCTTAACGATTGTTGTGAATGGAGTCTGTGTATGCTCATGCATTTCATTTGGTAAATTGTGTCGACCCGTGATAGGTGACACCTTGGTAAACTGTACGGACCCGTGATAGGTTGTACGTTTGCGATTTATATTTTAGTAAATCGTGTTGACCCGTGATAGGTGACACCATGGTAACTGTACTGACCCGTGATAGGTGGTACATTTACGATTTACATTTTTGGTGGATTGTGCTGACCCGTGATAGGTGGCACCTCGGTAAACAGTACTGGTCTGTGATAGGCGGTACGTTTACGATTCCCGCTTTTTCTTTTAGTAAATCGTGTTGACCCGTGATAGGTGACACCATGGTAACTGTACTGACCCGTGATAGGTGGTACATTTACGATTTACATTTTTGGTGAATTGTGTTGACCCGTGATAGGTGGCACCTCGGTAAACAGTACTGGTCTGTGATAGGCGGTACGTTTACGATTCCCGCTTTTTCTTTTAGTAAATCGTGTTGACCCGTGATAGGTGACACCATGGTAACTGTACTGACCCGTGATAGGTGGTACATTTACGATTTCCGCTTTTTCTTTTAGTAAATCGTGTTGACCCGTGATAGGTGACACCTCGGTAAACTGTACTGACCCGTGATAGGTGGTACGTTTATGATTTACGCATTTTAGTAAATCGTGCTGACCCGTGATAGGTGGCACCTCGGTAATTGGTACTTTGGCCTGCGATAGGCGGTACGATTATGATTTACGGCCCTTCGAGGAGGGTTTTGGTTTGGAATTCCGAGTCCATGCATTTTGGCATATACGCATTGCATTAGGGTGCTTGGCACGCGAGTCGTGGTTGATTTGAGTTTTATGATTAAGTGATTTGAATTTGAGTCGTTGTGGTAATTGCGTTGAAAATGCTAAGTGTTATGTGTTGATTGTTGTGTGTAAGTATGATGGTTATCGAGATCCCAATTGCCGTGGTAATCGTGTAGGAATTGCTAAGTGTTAGGTTGTGAACTTGATTAGGAATGACTTGAGTAAATGCATGAATTTTTGGAAAAACGATCAGGGAAATCGATTTCCCAATCGATTGGATGAGTTGCAGGAAGTTCACCATTTTGACCTAATCGATTTGCCAATCGATTGTATAAATATGTCTTTCAAAATCTTTTAAGAAATCGATTTGGAAATCGATTGGCAGAGAGGCAGGAACTCAGCAAAACTGCCAAAATCGATTTGGAAATCGATTTGGCAACACAGGGACTCATCAGAACTGACAAAATCGACTTAGAAATCGATTTGGTCATGCAAAAACTCAGCAGAACTGACCAAATCGATTTGGCAATCGATTGGCTCAGCAAAAGTCCTTATTTTGAGTTAGATAATCGATTTCTCAATTGATTTATCAATGTTTTGGTCAGTTATGTATTACTTGATGGTTTGAGAACTTCATTTTGAGTTCATTGTTAATTGACAAGCATTATATGAACTTTTAGCATATGGAAAATCCTTTTAAGGTGCATGCTTAGTTGAAAGGTTATTTTGTGCATTTAAAACTTAAATGTTATGTGTTATCTGTTAATTTCGGTTGGTGACCCTTTACAATTATTGTGGAAATCTGGGCTTTGCCCTCAGATGAGAGTCAGGACGATCCTACCGGTTCGTACCCTACGGACGGGAATGGAGATGGGAACGCGTGATTGCAGTTACATTAGGAGGATCTCACGGGGCGCGTGGAGATACTCAGGGTGTATAGCTTTTTGGTAGGATGATCAGATTAGGATGATGTATAGGAACTAGGTGTCCTTCTTTTTGGATTGGAGTATTTTTAGTTGGAAAACTGTACTTATACTAATATTGTCAGTTTGACTTTTTACTTGAATGGGTTCCATGTACCATTTGTTGTTGTGTAAATGTTTTGGATTTATAATTGAAGAAACTCTTCCGCTGTTTGTAAATTATAATGACTCAATTATTTATCCAAAGGCATTTTCTGATTTAAATCTTTGTTAGTTTTTAATTACTTTTAAAAAAAAAAATATATCCTCGCTTTGAAAAACGGGGTGTTACAGCAACTGTTTCTATAAATAGAACCCGGTTATGAATTCAAACAACAAATACGATCGCAACAACTTAAAACATTCATTCAACGTAAATTAATCTCAAATCCGCAAGCACATACACTGAGTTAGAAAAAAGGTGTCAAATTTTTCTAAGTGTTGAGAAAATAAAATATGAGAGCTTATATTACAAACACACTCTAGTTAGAGAGAAAATTTTGAAACCCACAAACAATTTTTATTTGTAACCAAGTCCAGTAGTGGTTAATTGTGTTCCTCAACGACTTGACGACACTAAGCTGAAAGTTGAGAAGACTTATTATTACTTGTAAACTCAATCTGGCTGTGGCTGCCATTTCCTCAACAACTTGACGATACAAAGTTGGAGGTGAGAAGATTGAAAAAAGTCATTATGACTAACCAAGTGTTCAAGTGTGAGTTTGATTCATAATGGATTAAAGTCTTCCAAGGAAGGAACTGGACGTAACTATTAGATTAGCAGTGAATCAGAAAAAAAATTACTTGAGTCATTTATTCTTTCATTTCTATTATATCACTTCAGTTTTAAGCCATTCAAAATATTTACAAAATTTGTAACACAACCCAAACACCCTATTTCTTGTGTTTCTTGACCAAAAAAGATATGGTTTTTTATTTTACAAATTTTGGATTTTAATGAAAAAACTCGTCTTAATTGTTATTTGGTCCCTAACCACATCATTAGGGTTTTTGGGTTTTAGTTTTGGACATACCATCACACATGTCATCGAGTTAACCATGTTAACTTTCTAATTAATTCCATGAACTAAAATGACGTACCTGATTTGGTCTGAATCAAATATATCCATTTTTATTGACTAAATTATAATTCATATGTCTCCTAAAAAACTAGAAATATATTTTTTTTTTTTAATTATTGGGGACTTTGAGATAGTTGTAGCCACCCCATGTCTCAACTAAACTCTGCTTATGAACACGACTCTAATAATATTCTTTCATAAACAAAGTCACATTAAAGTTGAAAATGTAATTTATGTTTTTGTATATGAATTATTATTGAGTATGGAAGGCTAATTTTTTTTTTCTGTTTATTTGTTTTATTTCTTTGAGTAAAATAAATAGAAAAATGAATTATCAAATAAAAATAAAGAAGTAAAAATGATGTGCCTAGCTAGGAAGGAAAAAGCTTCAGCAGAGTAATAAATTGAAAGGACTAGTGGCTACTATGATGAGGTAACTAATATTGTGTTTAAAATAAAATAGAAAAGAAAAGATTAGCTTATTATGTATTCTTTGTGGGAAGAACATTCGTTTTCTCTGGAATGAAACAAGACTTGATGAAAAAACTGCATCTATGTTGCTCGCTTTCGCATTGTGGCTGAATGGAGGAACAGAGAAGTGTTTTTTGTTAGTGACCTAATCAAGTACCACACTGACTATATTCATTGATATCCAAGAGTTTATACAACGCTACATCACAGAACTGCTTGTCCCCTCGGCGACATCCGATAAAATTGGAACGATACAGAGAAGATTAGCATGGCCCCTCCGCAAGGATGACACGTAGAAATCGGGAAATGGTCCAAACTTTTTTTTAACTTTTTTTTTTCTATCGATTTCTTCTTCTCTGTTTCTGAAAATGCATTTTGTTTGTCTGATTTCTTATGCCTTGTTTTTTTCTTCTTTCTCTTGTTATTTTTCACAATACATAATTTCTTTAACTCTACAATTTTCCTTTTTAATTTTTCTAACTCTCTTCACTTTCATGCTCTTTAACTCTTGGTCCCTTTTCCAATTTTATATGCCAACATTGTTAAAATGCAGTCACTTGTTTTTTCAATTTTAATTGTTAAACTTTATAATTTTGGTTGTGGTTCAATAAGCTAAATTAAGTCAGGTAAACTTCCTTGTATGTCATCTGTTTGATAAAACTTCACACTAAAAATTCTGTTAACTTTCGGTTGCTCTTTAAATTGCTTTTGTCCGTGTTTAGATATGATCTATTGCTAAGTTCAATTAAGGATAATATGTTTATCCGACTAACTTGAGCTAAATTAAGATCATATTGCATTACTGATTAGAGGACTTCAAGTGAATTTTGCCCCAAAATACTCAATAGTCTAGTTTGTGGAAGTGCTTTTTAAAATGATTTTGCTGTATGCTAAATATTAGGCATCATAACATACAGGGCTTTGAACATCTCAGAATTTCATCTGCATTTCATCAC
>NC_021162.2:25933125-25944382 GCF_000331145.2 Cicer arietinum | reverse complement strand
TCCCTACACCAATTCATGGCTCTTGCAATCTCGCTAGGTATTCTTAATTCACAAACGTTTTAGGCTAGAGCTAGTTGGAAATTTAGTGTATTTCCTCAACAGCTTGATAAGTAAAAGGGCAGGAAAATTAAGTGTTTGTCATCTCCATATGCCTTGTATCTTAGTTCCATGTCGAATAGTTTCTCACTGTTTATATTAAAGAACACCACCCAATGGTTTGTCCCTTTGATGGATGGGATTCCTTTAACTATGATGCATATTGTGTGGAACTAGAAAAACATAACTGAGAGGTTAACATGAAATCATTAGTATACAAAAATTTAAATTTCAAATGGATTTTTGTATTATTAATGCACTTTTCAAGTGTTTCTTCTCAGAAATTTGAGAGAAGGAGAAAACAAAAGAGGAGCAATCTAAGGAGATCCAAATTTTGTTTTGGAGACAAGAAGGAAAGGAAGAAGCAGATAAGCAATAAATAAGAAGATGAAGAGGTAATATACAATATACTTTGGTTTGTTTTCTTAAGATTTCACGGGATGTGTCAATGACACTATCTAGAAGATTCTCATATGCTCTTTTTGTTTTTAATCCAAAACTGGTAATCCTTGATGACTTTGTGGAGTGATTAAGTGCATATCAGCAGCGTGAGTTTTTATTTGTTATAATCATTCTACTGCTATTTAACCAAATCCTATTAGCCATATAATTTTAATGATTTTTGTACAATGAAGTATAGAAAGACATACAATTGTGCCAATAAAAACAAATCAGGCTGCATTCAATACCTGGTGTCAATGAATTACTAGAACCTTGTTTATCTTCTTGTTTTTATGCTTCCCCACATGCACTTTTGCATTCTCTCTAGTTGGAGAATATGTGCACCTCAGCATGGTTTGTAAGCTTTTAAGGAAGAATAGGACAAAACGAATATAGGTGTATATTTGCAAATTCCAATGCAAGCTTGATAAGTAAGCTCTCAAAGTTATTGTATGTTATCTTTATCATTTTTATTTAAAAATTGTATGTACATTTGAAAGCATACTATGCATCTATTTTACTGTTGAGGTTTATAACTATATTTTGGTCTAAGTCTCATGTGGCTAATGTCTTGTATTAGTGGTTCAATAGTAATTGATGTTGTCTGGCTTAGCTCGTAGGAGTATATAATATGTGGGTTTAAGTTACAGTAATAGATAATCTTGATCATTGAAGATAATTCTTTTTTAAATTCTTTAAGTTAGAGAATTGGTTTTCCACCAAACTTGATTTATTTTATTGACATTGCCAACATACTTACAAAAATCATATAAAAAATGTTAATAAAGATTGATCTTGTTGGTAAGAATTTAATGTATTTTGTTGCTGATGTGAAGTTTGTTTTGGTAGAAAATTCTTGAGGTTTCTTTGACACTTGTGATATTTTTGAATTTAACTTGTCTAAACTTTTTTCTCACAAAAGAAAATCATACCACGTGGCCTATTATATTAGTTTAAAAAAATAACAGTTTCTTCTCTTATGTTCTCAAATAACACATCTGAATTAGTCAATTTAAACGTATATTTAAACAAAAATAACACATCCGGATTGGTGAATCCAGACAAACATGGAAAAATAAATTTTATTAAAAATGGTCGGTAAAAGTAGGGCTGTGAATGGTTGTTTTTTTTTTTTTTTAAACCAAATCATATTGATTTTAAAATCAATATATGGATTTAGATTTATAACCAAATCTATTATTTGGTTTAAAACCGGTTATAAAATCACTTGTAAAACTGGTTATTGTTAAATAACTGGTTTTTAATTAATCAATCGATTTTGAAAAATTCAATTTTAAATTCGGTTTTTATTTTTTTCCAATTTTATTTATAAAATATTCCGATAAATTTTTTTTGATAAAAAATAATTTATAATTATTTTAATTCAAGAAAAAAATTTGATTTTTTCGATAAATTATTAATTGAAAATAACAAGAATGAAGGATATGAGAAAGAGAGAGTAACTTGAACACAAAATAGGACAGCTGCACATTGAGAGAAAAAGAAGAAAATTATTTCTACCTATCCACTATAACAAAAGATTATTTCTACATATCCACTATAACAAAAGAGCAAAAAATTAAAGTTATAAACACAAATCCAATAAAAAGGTAATTAAATCAATCATGTCAACAATTCAAATTAACTTAAATTTTGAGAAATAATTTTCTATTATATTTAATCACTTAAATAGGAACTTAGAATACACAACGCAACATAATTAGAGTAAGAAGATAGTAAATAGTTAATTAGTAACTTGAAAAATATGTACAGTTTTACAAAAGCATACATCACATAACACAATAATATAACGAGAAAAAAAAAACATGATAGTGAAAATAATTAATACACAATTGACACGACTGACATTTGACTCATAGTGAATCGACACTCAACCCACTGGCATGACTAGCAATCATGAGTGAGATACCACACAAGAAAAAAGATGGAAAAAATGTATTCCATTCATAATAAGGCTCAAAAAACTCACAAACTTATCACAAATGATACATAATTTAGCATTTTAATCCAATTTATTTTACCAAGAATGAATAGATAATATCCAATCATGTCAGTTCAAACAAACTCTCAACATTTACAACCATAAAATCAGATGAAAAAATACATGCAGTGCAATGTCCATTTTTATTATTTTATTTTATTTTTATGTTATTTTTATTTTATTTTATTTTTATTTTACTTTTATGTTTATTTTGTTTTATTTTGTTTTTTTGAAATATAACAAATAAAATCATAAAACAAATAAAATCCTAAATAATACCACCACACTTAAATTACACATTGTCCTCAATGAAAGTAACAAGTATAAAATAAAAGTAAGGAAATGGAGCTCCTTGTTTAAACTTCAGTGTAGGTGGGCTTTTCCAAGGAGAGTTCTTCTATGGTAGCATCTTCAAGCACAGAGCTCTCATGGAATAGCTTGAGCCGTTGTCCATTTACTTTGAACACTTTCTCGGTGTTTTCACTTTTTATTTCCACTACACCATGAGGAAAATGTTAGTAACAACAAAAAGGCCAATCCACTTCGATTGAAGTTTCCCAGCCATAATTTTCAGACGGGAGTTGAACAATAAAACTTTTTGGCAAATGAAAAATTCCTTCCTAGAAATCATCTTATCATGAAAGTACTTAGTTTTCTCCTTATAGATCTGAGAGTTCTCTAAGCTTCAAGTCTAAGCTCTTCAAATTTTTGCAATTGAACCATTCTCTCCAAACCTACTTTCTCCATCTCAAGGTTACAACTCTTGGCCTCCCAATAAGCACGATGCTCTATTTCCATTGCGAGGTGGCATGCCTTACCTAACACAAGTCGATAAGGGGACATCCCTATTGGTGTTTTGTAGGCTATTCTATGAGCCCAAAGAGCTTCTTCAAGTCGGTGGCTTCAGTCTTTCCCGTTTGGCTGCTCGATCTTTTCTAAGATCTATTGATTTCCCTGTTTGAGATTTCAGCTTTCCCATTAGTCTGGGGATGATAAGGTGTAGAAACTCTATGCACAACCCATACTTCCAAAGCAAAGCGTCCATGGCGCGATAGCAAAAATGAATGCCTTGATCACTTATGAATTCCCGGGGTATTCCAAACCTGCAAAAAATATTTGATCTGATAAAACCTGCAACAACTTTAGAATCACTAGTCCTAGTGGGTATTGCTTCTATCCACTTCAAAACATAATCAACAACTAGTAAAATATAGACAAAACCAAAAGATACAAAAAAAGGCCCATAAAGTCAATGCCCTACACATCAAATACTTCATAGAAAAGCATAGGTTGTTGAAGCATTTCACTCCTACGAGTGATTGTTGTTCCTGCTATTTGGCACTGTTCACAAGTTTTGTAAGTCTCAAAAGTATCTTTAAACAAAGTGGGCGAAAAGAAACCCGAGTCTAGGACTTTTCTTGCTGTCCGTTGAGGACCAAAATGTCCTTCAGTTTGAGAGGCATGACAAAAATGAAGAATGGATTAAGCCTCATGGTGAGAAACACATCGCCTAATCACCTGGTCACTACAGAATTTCCATAGATATGGATCATCCCACACATAGTATTTGACATCACTTTTAAGTTTGTGTATTTGTGTTCAGGATGCATCTACAGAAAAGACTCCGACAACTAGATAATTAACTAAATCAGCAAACCAAGGAGTTACCTCACGCAACTGTAGCAGTTGCTCATTAGGAAAGTCATCTTGAATTGGAATGGGATCCTCGTCCATTTCTATTCTGCTCAAATGATCTACCACCAAATTTTCTGCTCCACTCTTATCTTTAGTCTCTAAATCAAATTCTTGGAGTAACAACATCCACCAGATCAATCTCGATTTTACTTCTAGTTTCTTCAGCAAGAACTTCAAAATTGCATGGTTAGTAAAATCAACCACCTTTGAACCTAACAAATATGATCTAAACTTATCAAGTGCAAAAACAATAGCTAAAAGTTCCTTTTCAGTGGTAGTATAATTAGCATGTGTAGAATCTAAAGTCCTAGAAGCATAATAAATAACATGGGCAGCCTTGCCAACCCTTTGTGCAAGGACTGCTCCCACTACATAGTTAGATGCATCACACATAATTTCAAAAGGGAGGATCCAATTTGGTGGCTGAATTATGGGAGTAGAGGTTAGTGCTGCCTTTAAGAAATCAAACGCCTTCTTGCATTTGTCATCAAAGGTGAAACTGATATCTTTTTGCAGCAAATTTGACAATGGAAGGGCTATCTTATTGAAATCCTTGATAAAGCGCCGATAAAAACCTGCATGGCAAATAAAAAAAATTAATCTCGCAGATGCAAGATGGGTAAGGCAAATTAGAAATGACATCAATCTTGGTAGGATCCACTTCTATCCCATTTTTAGAGATCACATGTCTCAAAACTATGCCTTGTTCAACCATAAAATGATATTTTTCATAATTCAGCACAAGGTTAGTTTCATTACATCTATGCAAATCTCTATCTAAATTGTTCAAGCATGCATCAAATGAGGAACCATACACATTAAAATCATCCATGAAAACTTCAATACAATTTTCTATCAAGTTAGAGAAAATATTAACCATGCAGCGTTGGAAAGTGCCAAAAGCATTGCATAGGCTAACGAGCATCATCCTATATGAAAATGTGCCTAAAGGGCAAGTGAACGTGGTATTTTCTTGGTCCTCTAGTGCAACATAGATATGAAAATAACCAAAAAAATCATCAAGACAACAATAATGTGACTTACCAGCCAACCGTTCAAGCATCTAATCAATGAATGGTAAAGGAAAATGATCTTTTGTAGTTGCCTAGTTTAGTCCTCTGTAATCAATGCATACCCTCCAGTTGTTCTGCACTCGTGTGGGGATAAGTTCATTATTTTCATTTTTAACCATCGTGAGTCCAACTTTCTTAGGGACTACCTGCACCAGACTCACGCATTAACTATCAGAGATGGGGTATATAATGCCTGCTTGCAAGAGCTTGATCACTTCCTTTTTTTGCAACATCCAAAATTAATGGGTTAAGTCTCCTTTGGGGCTGCCTGACTGATTTTACCCCATCCTCCAGTAGTATCCTATGCATACACATGGATGGGCTAATACCAGGAATATCAGCCAAGGTCCACCCGATTGCCTTCCTGTGTTTTCTCAAAATCTGCAACAACTTCTCTTCTTGTTCATCTTCAATTTTGGCTGAAATAATCACAAGTAACTTGCTACTTCCTTCTAAATATGCATATTTCAAATTTTCAGGAAGTGGTTTAAGCTCTATTGTCGGTGGCTGTTCAATGGAGGGAACAACACCAGTGGCCGAAGCTAAGTTTGCAAAATCAATTTTGTTAGTAGAAATATCAATATTAGCACAATGATCAACTTGTAAGGCAACTTCAATCTCAGCACACACATATCACAATTGAGTATCTGTACATAATTCACAAGTATAAGTATCATCAAAACCAGAAAATGAAGGAAAATCAGTAGCAAACATATCGGGGTAAAGTTTACAAAGATGTTAAATTTTACAATGCTATCACCAAATTGAATTATAACACCTGTTGTGGTGAAACTGAATGATAACAAGTATATCCTCCACAAGTCCAGTAGGACGAGCATCGCTTATGTTCGCCAATTGAATGGTAACACCTGTACTCTGTAAAGCTCTAAGAGCAAGAGAGTTAAAAATAGATGTAGGCATAACATTAATGGAAGCTCCTAAATCTAACATAGCATTTTCAAATTGACTATTGCCTATGGTACATGGAATGGAAAAAGTTCCTGGATCTTTGCATTTCTGGTGCATGGGATGAATGAGGGCTGAAACATTTCGCCCCATGTTTACCCTTTCATTACCTTTTAACCTTCTCTTGTGTGTGCATAAATCTTTTAGAAATTTTGCATATCTTGGAATTTTTTTAATTGCTTCAAGGAGGGGAATGTTCACTTCCACCTTCCTAAATGTATCCAAGATCTCCTTGTCCTTATCTGTCTCGTCCATTTTCTTAGTCTTCACTGCCCTTTGAGGAAAAGGAAGTGGAATATTTTGCTCAACATCAACAGTTTCAGGTATAAAAGTGTCCTCAACAACCTTGTTATTTTTCACTGTAGTTTTAGGTACCTTTGGTATTTCAACAGCTTTCCCATACCTCAATGTAATTGCACTGACATTGGGAGCATTTGGATTTACCATTGGCTGTGCAGACAATTTATTTGACCCCTAAGTCTGCAATTGATTAATTGAAGTGGCTAGCTGACCAATCTTTGTTTCCAAATTTTGAATGGTGGAATCTGTTCTTTGTTGAAATTGGAGATTTTGGACAGCCATCTGCTTAATGAGGTCCTCTAATGAAGGTGCATTGTTTTGCTGTTGTGGAACGTTTTGTTGTTGTTGTTGCTGCTGCCTAGGTTGTTGTTGTGCAGATGAATTCCTCCTTCTCAGGTTGGGGATGGTTTCTTCAACCAAGATTGTACCTATTAGATGACATATCATAGTTGGCTTGTGGATTGCACATATTTGCTACATATGCTTTAGGAGCATCCGCAATTGGATCTTCTTGCAATGTAGGACATGAATCTGAAGGATGCTTTGGAGAAGTGCAAATACCACAGACCACTGCTTGGGTTTTACCTATTGTCAATTTTTTTACTAAAGATGTAAGCTCATCAAGTCTGCCTTCTAAATTCTTGTGGGAAGAAGCTTGAATTTCATTCACACTCCTTGTCAACACTTTTGAATGGCTTCTAGTTGTAAACTTCTGAGAATTAATGGATATGTTCTGAATCAAAGCCTTTGTCGCTTCTGGGGTCTTATCGACAAGTGCTTTCCCACTAGCATCATCCAAAATGCTTTTATCCATAGGTAGCAAGCCTTCATAAAAATAATGGATGAGCAATTGTTCAGAAATCTGGTGATGAGGACAACTAGACACTAATTTCTTGAATCTCTCCCAATACTCATGTAATGATTCCCTGTCAATATGCCTGATGCCACATATTTCTTTTCTGATTGAAGCAGCTCGTGAGGCAGGGAAGAATTTTTCTAGAAACAATATCTTGAGATCATTCCAACTTATAACAGAACCTGGTTGAAGGTAGTATAACCAGTCCTTGGCAGCATCTTGGAATGAAAATGGGAAGGCTCTCAGCTTAATGTGATCTTCTGTGACTCCTTGAGGCTTCATCATAGAACACACAACATGGAATTCTTTCAAGTCTTTGTGGGGATCCTCACCTGCAAGACCATTAAACTTTGGAAACAAGTGTATTAAACCAGATTTAAGTTCAAATGGTACAGTAACTTCAGGATATGTGATACACAATGTGTAAGACCCTTAGTTTTAGATTCTAATTTACGTATTTTGATATATTTTTGTGTTTAATTGTTGTGACGTTTAACTCAATTTTACTTTATTTTGGGAATTAAGTACCAAAAATATATTTTGTTAGAGTTTGTAATATGTTTAATATATGGGTATATTTATTTATATATTTTGAGATCCGCTTAAAATTATTTGTCGAAGAATAATTTGTTTACGTTACGAAAAATTTAATACCGGACAGTTTTGTTAAAAATATCACTCGTTGCTGAAAATTTATCTGTCAATTTGAGTTGTGCAAGAGTAGATAGTTTTATCAAAATAGTTGAGTAAAGTGATCTGGTGTAAGAGTATTTAAATATTTATTGGTTTAGTTTTAATTATAATATATATATATTATAAGTAACATATATATTGTTAGTAGTAAGTTATATATATGAAAACGTGAGAAAAGGAACAAAGGAAGAAAGCCAAAACGTTTCCTCCTGCCTCAGGAGAAAATTTGTCTCCCTCGTTCTTCCTTCTTTTTCTTTTGCTTTCTTTTTCTTCAAGAAAAGAAACCCAAGTCTTGGTGGGTGAAAAAGAAAAGATGTCCTAGCTTCCATTTTCTTCTCTGATTCAAAAACGAAGAAAAACGATGTTAGGGGTTTTCAAAACCGTCAAACACAAATCCTCATTTTTCTTCGACATTTGAGCTTCGTTTCGAGAAGTGATAGAAGGGAAAGTTGTCTATCTCCACGCTATGGTGCTAGTGAGCCAACTTTGGAAGCGACGATGCAAGCGAAGTTTTTACCGAAATTAATCGCAGTGTCGTAATCGCTTGTTAAAGCTACTGTTAAGGTAATGGCTCCTTCCAAATTTTTAGGTTGCACATAGGATGCTATATGTGTATTTGTAGAGTTGGAATTTGGTGAAATTGATGGGTGATTTTGTGGAAAAGGAATTTAATTCATTTATGTGTGTTTTGAGGAAATTAAAAATTGATGTGTTTGAAGTGTGGTTTTGTGAAAATTAATTTTGCGTGACTTATATTTGAAAATGTGGAAATTTATGGGTGATTGATGATTGAACTTGTTGTGGATTTTGTGGAATTTGAATTGATTGAATTTAATTTAAATTGTGGATTAAATTTGATGTGTGGTGGTGGAAAATATATGTTTGAGTATGCTTTGTGTTGAATTTGAAAATCATTAGTGTTAAATGAGTATTAAAAACGGGGAATCTTTTAATATTTGTATTTACTTAATGATTGTTGTGGAAAGAGTCAGAAGATGCTCATGCATTTCATAGTACATAGTGACCGCGATGGGGCCATGGTGATAGTGGTGACTATGATGGGCCACGAGATGATGCCATGTAATCTGTTGGTTCATCTTATCCTTGCGGAGATTTTCGCTTCGTGTAGGTCCGTGATAGACTGCACATTTTTAGTAAATCGTGTTGACCCCTGATAGGTGGCACATCGGTAAATAGTACTGGTCTGTGATATGCGGTACATTTACGATTTACGTTTTTTAGTAAATCGTGCTGACCTGTGATAGGTGACATCTTGTTAATTAGTATTGGTCTGTGATAGGCGGTACCATTATGATTTACACTCCTTCGAGGAGGGCTTTGGTTTGAATTCTGGAATCATGCATTTTGACATATACGCATTGCATTAGGGTGTTTGGCACACGAGTCATGTTTATTATACGATGATGGTTGTATAAACATACTTGGTTGTTGTTTGTGATTGTGTCGTAATTGATGCGTGTGAATGATTGACTTTGTTTGTTAAGTGTTGAATGATTTCGAAACGTTTTCGAGAATGAAATCTGCAAATTTTAGCAGTTGTATTCGGCTACAAGCAGTGTGTAGTCGGATACATATGTAAAACGTTCAGTTTTTAGTGAAATTTTAGCCTTGTATTTGAATACAAGATGTTGTATTCGAATACATATATTCAATTTTTTCCACTGACTTAGCACTTGTATTCGGCTACGCCATGTGGTAGTCGAATACAGTTGTGCAAGATTTTTCACTATTTTCGCACTTGTATTCGACTACAAGGATGTTGTAGTCGAATACAGTTGTGTTGTTTTTGCTACTGACTTACAAAATAGCACTGTATTTGAATACAAAGATGTTGTATTCGAATACAGTTGTGCTGATTTTGCTACTGACTTGTGAATTAGCACTGTATTCGAATACAAGGATGGTGTATTCGAATACGACAGTGCAGTTTTGTCAAAAACTTCATTTTTCAACTTGTTTATGCATGTTTGACATATGAAAACCCTTTCAAGGAGTATGCTAAGATGAAAGGTTATTTTGTGCATCTCAAATTTAAATGCTAAGTGATATTTGTTAATTTCGGTTGGTGACCTTTACAATTATTGTGGAAATCTGGGTTTTGCCCTCAAGTGAGAACCAGGATCATCCTACCAGTTAGTACCCTGGAGATGGGAAGGTAGTTAGATATACCTGACCGAAGCTGTGTTAGGAGGATTTTGTGGGGAGCGTGGAGATCACTAGGGTTGTATAGTTTTTTGTAGCATGATCAAATTAGATGGTTGTATAGGGGTTAGATGTCTTTCTTTTGTGGAAGTATTTATTTCAATTTGGAAGAATGTACCTATACCTCATATTGTCATCTTGACTTTTATTTTGATGGGTCCTTGTACCACTTCTGATGTGGCATGAGGAATGTAAAATTCTTGGGGCAGTACTTTTGTACGCGTGTATGCCGAGAATACCCCAGGGGTATGAGCTATGTCTGATAGGTCTTATAGTCCCAGTGTATTTTTGCTGTTTAAATACTTTGAATTTTTGTTTCAAAAACTATTTCCGCTGCTGGTAAATATTGTTGACTTTTGTCGTTGTGTTACGACTTAAATATTTATCCAAAAATATTTCTTTCTTAATATCTAATATTTGAATTTCGATTTTTGTTTTTTTTTTAAAAAAAAATGGGTTGTTATACAATGTATTATAATTGACATCAGGTGCAACAAGTTGTCTTAAGGTTCTATTATTCGCATCAACCATATATTGTAGCAAGTTTTCAATTTCAGTATCTGACTCTGACTCGTTAACACTAATAGCTCTATTAAGTATACGACGTAAATGAAATGTCCTATCTATTCTAGGTTTAAGAGAATGCAAATTTGCAGAACTATCCCTTGTCATGCATCATCATAACAATGCAATGCAAAATCACAATTCTGAAAATTTTAACAATGTCCCTATTTCTAAATTGAAGTGAAAATTAAAAAACCTTATCAAATAAAATCCAAAAAAATATAAAAATTCCACCAAAATTTTCTAAAAATCAACTAACGACAACGCAAATTTTTCTGGAATTTTTGGAGAATAAGAAATATTGAAAAAATTGAAAAAAGGATCTAAACGAAGGAATTTGAGATTTTG
>NC_021162.2:25912978-25933096 GCF_000331145.2 Cicer arietinum | reverse complement strand
CCGAGAGTCTTATTCCTTGATTTTTTTAATGATTTTTTAGCGAAATTTCGGAGAAATCCGAGACAATCGTCTGAAAACAGGGTTAATATCGGTTAATATTGTTATTAAAGAGTCCCCGACAACAGCACCAATTTGATCCGTTGTCGCACACGGGTCAAATACAATTGATAAAATATAAATAGAGGTAATAACTCGAGTCGTTTTGCAAGGGCTTCTGATATAATAATAACAACCGAATTGAAAAGTTGAAATTAGAAAAGGAGATTTTTAGATTTTTGATTTAACAGATGAGCAAAACGATTAATCCACTTATTCGAGTTTCAGACCTATCACAAATTCTATCAATGAGTTTAATTTCTAATTCGTCATTCTATTCTTATTTGAATATAGAATTGATGAAACAAGCGTAATCAATCCTATGTGAATTCAGTTTCTTTGATTGGATTAAGCATCGCAATCATCAAAATATTACAATTAACGATCAAGTTTCACAAAATTATAATTCAATTAAATTAGAAACCAAAACCAAATTCTGTAAAATAAATTTAATTGATCCTATTGAAATTTAATTTAAGCAATCAGAATATCAATATAATCAAATAAACAAGAATAGAATCATGAATCGAAACTGACAGTGTAACCTGAATTTCAAGGTATTGATGAAACTCTGAACTCTTGGATTAATCTTATAAAATTAGTCTTCCATGAAATTAAAATAAAAAAAATGTTTATATCTTGTAGCAATCTGAATCCTAATAGTTCGTCCATAGAAAAGAAACAAAACTGCCAATATATAGTACTCGATGTTGGGCTTTAGGGTTTAAGGTTTAAAAACAAGTGACCCGCTAATTAAAATTATTACAAAAGTCCAGATTAGGAAATCTGCAATTTAGGCCCAGTAAAGTTCGGCATTATGCTTTTATTCCAACACAAAAGTTGTAGCTTTGATATTTAGCTTTCCAACGCCTACTCGTATGCACCAATTGGATATCCAGAGCTCAAGTTATGGCCTACAGAGCGAGCACGAGTCAAAATGTAAATAATAAAATTGTAATTCAATTTGGACGCAAAGTTTAGAAGCAAGTTAAAAGTATTATTCTAAGCTATAAAGAGCTTTTAAAATATCAAACTAAAAAGCTAGAAACATGTGCCCAAATACTATAATCGCATAATGATGTAGGATATTCTCATAGCAATACAACAACAAGAAATTTATCACAATTAACCTTTTTTTAATCAATCTTTTTCATTTAACAAAAATGAAAACAAAGATTTTTCAATTAGCAAGTAAAGTAAGCAACTATTTTTACACGAAGTTAATATAACAATCACAAAACTAGAATAAATCTCGTAGTACATAAATCATTTTAGTGGTTAATCAATACTCTAAATTTGATTTCAACACTTAAATTATTTTAAAATAATCACTAATCTTTTAATACCATAAAACATTTTTTCTTCAGAATTTCAAATTTTTCCTTTGATTACTTAATAAATTTTTTTTTAACTATTTTAAAAATCAACAACATTACTAAAATTTCACCAATATCTTAACCACCAAAATACCTCTCAAATATTTAAGCACTCTTAAAATCATTTTTTTCAACCTATATTTTGAAATCAAATCAAATCATGTATATAAAATTAGATACAAAATTTTCTAACTCACCAAAATTTCTAAAATAGTTATGTTTTTTTTCTTCCTGATTTCTGAAAACAATTTTAACAACAATTCTTCTAGATTTTTAAAAAAAATGATACATAGTAAAACTTGGCGTAAATTATTGTTCTCTTGTGTGGCTAATCTAAATTTTAATAAAATCATCATAAATATATATATTTATTATTATTTTAAGAATCCACACAACCCCAACACAATTTAATTTTCTAAAATAAGTCAACAATGATTCAAACATAAAATATTTCCTTTTATAAAATAAATCAAATTTTATCCCTTCAATTTTTTTTTCTTTTAAAAGTCTAAATTTAAAACTTCAACCAACATTGAATATTCAAGAATTACTATTGCTACTAATATGAATTTTATACTATTTTAAAATCACGACGAACGTCCTAAATTAATTTCAAAAGCCATATAAAACATTAATCATTTACATACAACCATCAACACCTTCAAGTGATTTAAAATTAAAATTCACGCTTTAAAATCAATTTTTTAGCTTTTTTTTTTCTTCTTCTCTTTCTCAATTAGTAGATATTTTATCATTTTACCCTTTTTAATTGTACCGTTATAAATCACTTATGAATTCTTAAAGTCAAACTATAACATGAAGTTAAACTCTAATTAGTTCATAATATGAGAATAAGTAAATCAATCATTTCAATCAAATATACCTACACGCTCACAATTCAATAGTCACATTGGTCCATCTAAACCAACATAACAACAAATCCTTTTCATTTTCTTAAAAAACAACGCGTAGTAAAATATGGTGTAAATTTTCATCTATTTTAAATATTAAACAAAATCATTAGTATAAAATTATTGTTATTTTCTAAACCAACAAAAGTTCAACTCAATTTATATTCTTTAAGATAATAAAGAGTAATTCAAACAAAAGTCATTTTTATTTACAAATTAAGTCAACCATAACTCCTTCAAAATATCATTTTTCTTTTTTAAAATTCTAAGTTCTGGAAACCTCTTATATTCAAGAATTATTATTATTAATAATATGAATTTCCTAATGTATCAAAACTACTACTAACATTCTAAATTTATTTCATGAGCAAGATCAAAACTTTAATAATGACCCTAAAGGCAAGGTCTATCGATCGATAATTAGTATTATGTCGATTAAATTAATAATTTCAAAGATATAGCTAGTCAATTAAAATAAATTATTTCTAGCTATCCACCATAACAAAGAGAAAATAATCAAATTTAGAAACACAAGCCACAAGTCCAATCAAAAGGTAATTAACGTAATCGTGTCAACAATTAAAATTAACTCAAATTTTAACAAATACACAAAACAACAAGAACAAGGAAGCAGTTAACGGTTAACAATTATCTTCAAAAATAAGAGAATCCACAACAAAACAAGAACAATCAAGTACTTAACAATTAACAATAATGTTTCAGAAATTATGTATTGCAATAGAAAAATACATAGCATTTAACCCAAGTATAATAGGTAAGCGTTTCAACACTTAAATGGGAACACTAATAAACACAATTGACTCAAGGTTGACAATTCTAACTGACACATAACCCACTCAACCTGATTGGACAAACCTGCTCCTGCTCTAATACCACTAATGTGACACCCTAAACTCCAAAATAATATATATATAATAATTTATATCATATTTCTATGAAATTTGTAGCGGATAAATAAAAATATGTTTGCAAGAAAATATAAACTTTTATTTTTAAGTTAGGATATCACGTTTCTCAAAATTTAAAACGAACACTTTAAACTTCTTTACTCCTACAAAATAGTGCAATCTCAATAAGCTTTATTTAAGTATAATTACTTGATTTAATTCAAAAAAAATATTACTATTACTTATAAGGTTTGCATACTAAAAATACATTTCAAATTAAATTAGTAAAATACAAATTACAACCCTTATTCCCGATATCACCTATCAGAGCGGAGTTCCTCCGAAACTTGAACTTCAAGACTCATTCACCTGTAACAACTGCAATTCTGCAAACGGGCCAAGCCAGTCAAACACAAACAACAAAGGAGGTGAGTTTCGAAATCCTGTTGATAGTACAATAAAAGTAACAAGAGTACCCAAACAATCATAATAGAACCGTATCATTATGCAAACATTGCTCAAGAAAAATATCATATTAAAACTCAAAATCACTCAAGGAAAATCAAACACCTTTCACTATAACATCAAATCATCTAAGAGAAATTATTATCACTTTTGAAACACATCAATCACAACAAAACAATCACAAGAAAATGCAATGCTATGCATAAGCTTAGACTTTACTTCCCAATGTGGTAGCATTCTAACTCTGAAGTACGTTAGGAGGCTTGATACCATGCCACCATCCCGGTAAACAGACAATTCAAATTGGCCATATCCTCATAGATCCCCTCAACTCAATCCGAGACAGATATACGCGACACTCGAGGTAAACCTGTGTCGCATGGTAGCTCTCTACATTTAGAGTGAGACCTCCAAGTCACCTAGGAATTCCCCACCTGAATACCTCAAAGGTCTAACAATCTTGCCTTAAGGCTCAACAGCTGACCGCCACGATCATGTTCATTCAGTTGTACTTCCCCGGAATCACTTGGCCTTTCAGGCCCTACCTATATGATGACAAAATAATCTCCAGTTCACAAATTCTCAATATTTATTTTCTTCCCTTGTTGGCATATGGTACTCCATTAAGACCGTCATCTCAAACACAAATTGGAATCAGAATTATTTCATCAACTACGGGGTTACTTCAATATTTTCATCACAATTTTTAAGATCGCTATCATTAATCACAAATCAACACATAAATTCATCACAATCTTATAACATCAATCTCATCAATCATACATCATCACATAGACTTATCACAAATTTATAACATCATTATTATTAATTATACATCATCATAATCACATGAACTTATCAAAATGCATCCACCTTTTATTATCAAATCACCTAAATATGTCTAATCAAACATATACATAAAATTCATTCGACATCCAATATCACAATAATATCAAATGCCACGCATTTAACGAAATTAAATCAAATATCACAATAATATCAAATTCTCAACATCTAATGAAATTAAATCAAATATCACAATAATATTAAATACCACACATTTAACAAATCAATCAACACCTTATAAGTATTTCTATTCAATATTTTAATCTCAAAATTTCTATTTTATACATTAATTAATTTAACACTCAAAGAGCTACTACCGTACGTAGCGAGCCCCAGATGCATTATTAGAAAATATGGTTTTCTCGTTCATCTCACAATATATTCTCTCTCACTCTTTATCTTATTTCGACGTTTTATCAAATCCAAGAATCAATGAGAGTTTTCAACAACAACTTCAGATTGACAACGTAAAGCGGACGAATCCAAAGAGACAGCGAATTCACAAAATTGTCGAGACGCCACTGATAAATTATGTGGAGCATAAAAATAAATGTTAAATAATTAATAAGAATTTTTGGAGCAAAAATGGAGTCAAAATAATGAGAAAAAACTGCATAAAAGTCTCACTGACTTGTCGGAGTGCCAGAAGGGTCAAACTTCAACTTCACCGAAAAATACAAATGAGTAGTGCTTCTTGAAGGTTTTGACGAGAGGAACAAAAAATGATGTCAATTTTTTGAGACGACGGACGTGGTGATTGGAATCAGCCAAAAATAGCTCGCCCAAGGAAAGTAACACAACAGTTTCTGATGAAACGGAGCCACAATCGATAAAATTGATGTCAAATATAGATTTAGTGGCCAATTTTGTATGGGATAGAAGTTGAGATCGATTCAAATGACAAGGAATTGATAGGACTAATTTGAGAGGAAAAGGGTGTTGATGCGTGTTCTTCATGGTGTGTTGTTGTGTTCTGTATTTTTGTTCTTTTTGTTTTTATTTGCAGATTGAGGGGTGTAGATGACATATGTAAAGGTGCTGGAATAAACAGTCTGTAAGGCCCAACACAATGGAGTGTAATCTGAAGCAGAAATGGGGGTGTAATGAACAACTCGCTAGTGTAGAAAAGAAAAAGTCCAACCAGTAATAGACCAAATTAATATGCATAAGTAGAAAATAGGGGTGTAATCAGTCGTCTGATCCAAAATTTATTTTACTTTATATCTAAAAGCCCTTAATAAATAAATATTTTATTTTACTTTCCAAGAAACTTTTCTCGAAAATACTCATTTTAACATAATATTATCTATCCTTAACATAGATAAATATAATTTTAATCAAAACTAGCGTATTCAAAATAATGATTATGATTATTACTATAACATCTTTCAAAATAATCACATAAAAATACATCATCTTTGTAGAATAGTCGAAATGATAAAATAAATAAATATAACATCAACAATTAATATTACTTAATAATTAAAAATAAATATGTGCAACTTATAAAAATAAAGAAAATCAATATTAAAATTACTAATATATCAAGATAATTATTTGTAAAATAAAAAATATATTTATAAATAATTAAATATAATTATGCGTACACTTAACATTACTCAAACATACCAGAAAATATCACATTAATTGCAAACATACATATACATGTAGAGTCGCCTAAAATCTTATTCTTTAAAATATTTATACTAAAATACTATTATTTATAGAAAATATATAATATAATAAAATATAATATTTGTTATTTATATAACTTATTTAGTAAAATATTTAAAAAATTAGTAATTGTACATTACTTAGGAATCGAACCCGTGTCTGTACATTAATAAGCAATTTTTGAATACACATAAGTGGAAGATGTTGTCACGAGAATTAAAAAGAAGAAATTAAGATAAATTATCTTTTTTTTAAACTCTGACCAATGTTTTTAATAGTTAGGATTAAAACTAGAGTTATCTTGAACAATTCGTCCTCAAAAATATTTGTTGACCACCCATAGATTGTGACGTGTATATTTACAACAACAACAAAAAAAAAATTAAAAAAAATTATGAATAGTACAAAAAAATTATTGATTTTTCATTTTCTTTACTCTTACGATTTTTTATTTGCTTTTCATCAAAAAAGGTGTTGTTGGTAATAGACATATCCCATTGTAAGTGGTTAATGTCAAATCGATAGAATAGTTCATAATATATATTGAATATTTTATTTGCATTGACATCTTAATTTCCTTTATTAAATAATTAATACCACTCTTTAAAATTTTCATTTTTACTTGAAGATAATTTTTTCTTTACAATTTGGATGTAATTCTTACTTGTTCTATTTTAAAGAAAGATTAATATTAATTTTAGAGAGGATTTGTAAAATTGAAAATCTAAAAGGAGCTCAAATACACTTATTTTCATCCCATAGTTCGGGTAGTCATGGACCCACCATCACAAACGAATTCATCATTGCTTTATAATTGTACACTACTTAGGAACCGAATACCTGAGTCTACATTAATATGTAGTTATCTACCACTAGACCACTAGTATTTGTTTTATTTAATTTCTATAGTTTAATTTATTTAAAATACCAACGAATATTGAACAATTACGTTTGTTGTTATTTTGATATTTTGCAACATTTGTTTCATGCAATTATCTCTAGAAATATTTACTTTTTAAGGATGTGATGTTTACGACCTACATTGAATTAATTAAAATACCTAATGTCTATACATTCTATATGGTGTCTCGGAGGATGTGTATGAATATGTGTGATACTTTTTTACTTTATTAACTATCTCCTTGAACTATTTTTGTTGCAACTAGTTTACAGGAATTCTACTTTAAGGAGGAATTTTGTCTTAATCTTACTATTTGATTCTTTCATAAAACTCATTTTTGACAACACATAAGTGGAAGATGTTGTCACGAGAATTTAAGAGAAGAAATTAGCATAAAGTATCTTTTTTTAAAATTCTTTGATGCACGAGGGAAACAAACCTTTATATATCAGAGTTCGACCATAAAGTATGTAATGTCTGACCAATGGTGTTTCTAGTTAGGATTAAAACATAGGTTTATCTTGAACAATTTTTTATCAACAATATTAGACTGGCCACTCATAGATTGTGACTGTATGTTTAAAACAACTTAAAAAGCATTAAAAAATTACAAATAGTACAAAAAAATGTTGATTTTCCTTTTCTTTACTCCTATGATTTTTCATTTGCTTTTCATCCAAAAGGGTGTTGTCGATAATAGTCATATCGCATTGTAAGTTGTTAATGGCTAGTGAATAGAAAAATTCATAATCTATATTGAATTTCTTGTTTGAGTTGGTCTCTTAATTTCCTTTATTAAGTAACCTAAAAGAAGCTCAAATATGCTTATTTACATCCCATAGTTCGGGTAGTGATGGACCCACCATCACAAGCGAATTCTTCATTGCTTTGTAATTGTACACTAGTTATGATCTAGTTGTATTCCTATTGTTGGTGTTATTTCCCCAAAATCTGCAACATTCTTTCTCCAATTTTATATATTTAACTAATATTAATTTTTAAGTGGTTTGTAAAATTGAAAATCTAAAAGGAGACATTAATATGCAGTTATCTACCAATATACAACTAATATTTGTTTTATTTATTTAAAACACGAACGAATATGTAAGGTTTATGATAGTTGATATTTTGGTCTTTTGCGAAATTTGTTTACTGCTCTATAAATTTTTACTTTTTTAGGAAATGATGTTTACAACCTACATTGAGTTAATTAAAATACATAATGTGTATACAATTTATATGGTGTCTCGGAGGATGTTTGTGAAGAAGTGTGATACTTTTTGAACTTATTTACTATCGCCTTGAACTATTTTTGTTTCAAGTAGTTCATAAGAATTCTACTTTAATTAGGAATTTTATCTTAAACTTACTATTTAATAATTTCTAAAAAATCATTTTTGACAACACATAAGTTGGAGATGTTATTACAAGAACTAAAGCGAAGATGTTATTACAAGATGTCTCGGATGATGTGTGTGAATATGTTTGATACTTTTTTAACTTATTTATTATCCCCTTGAACTATTTTTGTTGCAACTAGTTTACAAGAATTCTACTTTAAGGAGGAATTTGGTCTTAAACTTACTATTTGATTATTTCAGAAAACTCATTTTTGATAACACATAAGTGGAAGATGTTGTCACGAGAATTTAAGAGAAGAAATTAGCATAAAGTATCTTTTTTTTACACTCTTTGATGCACGAGGGAAACAAATCTTTATATATCAGAGTTCGACCATAAAGTATGTAATGTATGGCCAATAGGTTTTCTAGTTAGGATAACAACAGGTTTATCTTAAACAATTCATCCTCAACGATATTTGACTGGTCACTCATAGATTGTGACATATATATTTAAAACAACTTAAAAAGCATTAAAAAAATTACGAATAGTACAGATTTTCCTTTTCTTTACTCCTATGATTTTTCATTTGCTATCAAAAAGGGTGTTGGTGGTAATAGTCATATCGCATAGTAAGTGGTTAATGTCTAGTCGATAGAAAAGTTCAGAATCTATATTCAATTTCTTGTTTGAGTTAGTCTCTTAATTTCCTTTATTAAATAATCTAAAAGGAGCTCGAATACGCTTATTTACATCCCATAGTTCGGGTAGTGATGGACCCTCCATCACAAGCGAATTCATCATTGATTTGTAATTGTACACTAGATAGGAATCGAACTTGGGTCTCTAAATTAATATGCAGTTATGTAACACTAGACCACTAGTGTTTGTTTTATTGATTTCTCTAGTTTTGTTTATTTAAAATGCCAACAAATATTTAACGATTAATTTATTGATATTTTAGTGTTTTGCAAGATTTGTTTCCTGTAAGTATCTCTATAAATTTTTACTTTTTTAGGAAATGATGTTTATGAGCTACATTGAATTAATTAAAATACATAATGTATACACAATCTATATGGTGTCTCTGGAATTTGTGTGAATAAATGTGATACTTTTTTAACTTATTTAATGTCGCTGATCATAGCATTTGGGCACATGTTTTTACCTTTTTAGTTTGGTATTTTAAAAGCTCTTTATAGCTTAAATTAATATTTTTAGCTTGATTCTAAACTTTGGGTCGAATTTGAATGATAATTCTATTATTTGCATTTTAATTTTATTATTTGTATTTTGACTCTTTCTCGCTCTATAGGTCATAACTTGAGCTTTGGATATCGTATAGGTGCATATGAGCAAGCGTTGGAAAGATAAAAATATGAGCTACAACGTATGTGATGGAAGAAAAGACCAATTCCGAACTTTACTGGGCCTAAATTGCAGATTTCGTGATATGGACTTTTGTAATAATTTTAAATAGCGGGTCACTTGTTTTTAAACCCTAAACCCTAAAGCCCAATATCAAGTACTATATATTGACAGTTTTGTTTCTTTTCTACAGACGAAAAAATCAGGATTCAAATTGCTACAAGAAATAAACAGTTTTTATTTTAATTTCATGGAAGGCTAATCTTATAAGACTAATCCACGAGTTCAGAGTTTCATCAACACCTTGAGCTTCAGGTTACACTGTCAATTTCAATTCATGATTCTATTCTTGTTTATTTGATTACATTGATATTTTGATTGCTTAAATTGAATTTCAATAGGATTGATTAAATTTATTTGACAGAAATTGGGTTCGGTTTCTAATTTAATTGAATTATAATTTTGCGATGCTTGATCGTTAATTGTAATATTTTGATGATTGAGATGCTTAATCCAATCAAAGAAACCAAATTCACATAGGATTGATTACGCTTGTTTGATCAATTTTATAGTCAAATAAGAATAGAATCACAAATTAGAAATTGAACTCATTGATATAATTTGTGATAGGTCTAAAACTCGAATAAGTGGATTAATCATTTTGCTCATTTGTTAAATCAAAAATCTAAAAAACCCCATTTTTAATTTCAATTTTCAATTCGGTAATTATTATTATTATTATTATTATTATTATTATTATTATTATTATTATTATTATTATTATAATATCCGAAGTCCTTGCGAAACGATTCGAGTTATTACCTCTATTTACATTTTATCAATTGTATTTGACCCGTGTGAGAGAGCATATCAATCGCCTTGAACTATTTTTGTCGCAAGTAGTTCACAAGAATTCTACTTTAAGAAAGAATTTTTTCTTAAACTTGTTATTTGATTATTTCAAAAAATACATTTTTGACGACACATAAGTGGAAAATGTTATGACGAGAATCAAAAAGAATAAATTAAGAAAATGTATCTTTTTTTAAAATCTTTGATGCATGGGAGAAACGAACCTTGATATATCCGAATTCGACTATAAAGTATGTAATGTCTGATCAATGATTTTACTAGTTAGGATTAAAACTTGAGTTATCTTGAACAATTTATCTTCAACAATATTTGCTGACCACCCATAGATTGTGACGTGTATATTTACAACAACAACAAAAATACATTAAAAAAATTTATGAATAATACAAAAAAAATTGTTGCGTTTTCATTTTCTTTACTCTTACGATTTTTTATTTGCTTTTCCTCGATAAAGGTGTTGTTGGTAATAGACATATCCCATTGTAAGTAGTTAATGTCAAGAAGATAGGAAAGTTCATAATCTATATTGAATATTCTATTTTCGTTGACCTCTTAATTTCCTTTACTAAATAATTCATACCACTCTTTAAAAATTTCATTTAACTTGAAGATAATTTTTTTCTTTACAATTTTGATGTAATTCTTACTTGTTCTATTTTAAAGAAAGATTTACTTTAAAAATAGAATAAATCAATCTAGATTGGTGTCTAGTTGCATTCCTATTGTTGTTGTTATTTCCCCAAAATATGCAACATTCTTCCTCCAATTTTATATATTTAACTAATATGAATTTTTTAGGTGGTTTGTAAAATTGAAAATCTAAAAGGAGCTCAAATACGCTTATTTTCATCCCATAGTTCGGGTAGTGATGGACCCACCGTCACATGCGAATTCATCATTGCTTTGTAATTGTACACTAGTTAGGAATCGAACCCGTGTCTCTACATTAATATGTAGTTATCTACCACTAGACCACTAGTATTTATTTTATTTAATTTCTATAGTTTAATTTATTTAAGATACCAACGAATATTGAAGAATTAAGTTTGTTGATATTTTGTAATATTTGTTTCCGACAAGTATCTCTATAAATTTTTACTTTTTAAGGATAGTAATTTATCCAACATTTTAGTTTGATTTTTATATCCTAAATATCCATGTCCTAATGTATTGAAGTTGGTGTCTTGAGATTTATATTTGAACCACCATCACAAACTTACTTTATGGAACAACCTCAAACTTAATATGGTTGCTTGTCTTCAAGGAACAACACTTTCAAGGATTGAGATTGTATTTGAAGCACCATCATAAACTTCTTTGTCTATCTATCTCCATTATAAAAAAAAAAAAATAACAAACTTGTCAACAAGTACAATATTTATACCAAAAATCACTTTCATTCACTAACAATCAATTATAAATTCAAAACTATTCACTCAACACTTATTCTTCAGGATCAACTTCCTTTTCATTCAATCACATCAAAATTCTTTTCAATGTTTATAGAGTTTATGTAATCATCACTCAAATTATGTAACATACACATACTACCATAGGCTTGAAAATTTTCTAAACAAACTCACAATGTAAAACACACATACATTTTGTTGGGAACGTTGGGGAGCATGACAACAACGGGCTAAACGTCTAGGATCCCTAAGAAACCTTCACACCACATTTCAACCCAAAACCTTAAGACAATGGGTATATGAGTCACTTATCTTATATAACCAACATTTACCATGTTCAAAACCGATGTGAGACTTAATCATTCACACTTGAATCCAACAATCTCACCCTCAAGTGTGAATCTCCCACATCCTATAATTGCATCGCCGTTATTACAAACGAGATCCGCCTCCTAACTACACCGCTATTAAGATTTTCGGTACAAGGATCTAACACCAAGATCCACTCTGATACCATTTTTTTGGGAGTTCGGGGGAGCGAGCAGTAACAACTGAAGGATTCCTTAGAAACTTTGGCACCACATCTCAAACCAAAACCTTAAGGCATTAGGTATATGAGTCACCACTCTTATATATCCCACATTTACTATGTTTTTAGTCGATGTGAGACTTAACCACTCACACTTGAATCCAAGAATGTCCCTCGAAGGTGTGAGTCTTCTATATCATATACTTGCACCATTGTTATTATCAACATGACTCGCCTCTTGACTGCAACACCAAGAAGACTTTCGATACAAGGATGCAACACCAGAATCCACTATCCTTTCCCCACCAAGTTGAACGATGACTCTCAAACCACTTTTTGGGAAGTCCAGGAATGCAGGAGAAACAACGGGCCAAATGCTCTAGGATCCACAAGAGACTTTGACATCACATCTTAACCCAAAATTTTAAAGCATTCGGTATATGGGTCAACACTCTTATATAATCAATATTTCCTCCATTCCAAGTCGATGTGAACTAACCACTCACACTTGAATTCCAAAAATATCCCCCTCAATGGTGCATCACCCACATCCTATATACTTGTACCTCTGTTATTAACAATGGGACCCACCTCCAGACTACTTTGCCAGGAAGAGTTTTGATACAAGGATCCAATACTACGATTCAATCCCGCTCCCCCACCAAGCCGAACCATGAATTTGATACCACTTGTTGGGGAGTCCGGGAAGCGCGACAACAACAACATACTAAACATCCAAAATACCTAAGAGACATTGACACCACATCTCAACTCAAAACCTTAAGGCATTGGGTAGATAGGTCACCTATCTTATATATTCATTTACCATATTCATAGTTGATGTATGACTTAAGTACTCACACTTAAAGCCAACACACTTTTAAAGGTTTTCAAGGAATGTAATGACGCCAAGGTGAAAGTGGGTCATTTGAGATAATAGACTTAAAACTTGGATTTAGGCAAACCTACTTCTCGTTTATTTTCAAACCATGACTTTAACAACTTACCAACCACTAAAGTACAAGAGAATAGAAAACTAATTTTACGCACAAACTTTTTTTTTGTGTACTACACTTTTTTTACATTAATGATGTTTTAAGGATCATGCAGATACTACTTAGTGAAGTACTGCATCATTTTACCTTTTGACATTAATGATGTTATGAGGATCTCCCAATTACTACTTAGCAAGATGACACATGTTTTTTTCAACAGTTTTCAACTTTTGCTTCTTTTGCACCCCACCCCAAACTTAAAGAGTTGCTATAACATGAGCAACCCCAAACTTAAAATTTTTCCAAGTGATAAAATTAAGATTTTACCTAACTCCAAGGTTTTAGGATAAAATATAATTTTGGGCCATTGACTTGTAATAGAGCAAATTAACACAAAGAAAGGGATTCAAGTTTAAAGGGGCTAGAAAATGATAATAATGAATTTAGATTAGGAAAAAAGACTCATAAGGCACCAAGAAAAATGCATCAGTTTATGCATAAATTACAAGTAAACAACTGTAGAAATTTTTTTGGTTTAGACATAAACTCACAAGCTAGGATAATAAAGAGGACTTTTTGACAAGTGTATCAAATCGTTCAAATAATAATAATGATAATTAAAATCTTCTTCACAAAGATTGTTATTGATTTAATTATACAACAAAATAAATAACATTTAGATAAGTAAAAGGTTTATAAGAAAGAAGGAAATGAGATATTTTTTCTTAAGTGTTTTGTTTATAGGCCCATATAAAACAAAAATGAGAGAGATTTGGTTTATTTGGGCCCATATAATTTCTTACTACATAGTAAGTAAAAATATCTAACTTTTTTTCACTTTTTCACTTAAGTTAAATCACTAACTTTGAACACAAAATATATATCCGGACACAACTCAGTTGACAATTAATTCTTATTGTAACTTAGTGCTAGTAAAATATTTATCAATATCAATTTGTCTCCAACCGACCTAAATTATTCATATCTCTAGAATTAGTATTTTGCAGCAACAATGGGTTTGACGATTAAGATTGGTTATTGTCTAACTGATACAATTATATTACAAATATATTAGATAGATTTGTTTGTTTAATTTTTACGCCTCTAATTAATGGCATGAGATTTTCTTATTTACCTATTCGGATATATTGCATTAACAATTTAATTTATTCTTACGAACAACATTTACTCACGAAATGGAACACTTTGTACTGACTTTGAAAAATATTGGCAACGAAGAAATTGGAAGTATTACAATTATCAATAATTGGTTCTATACATATGGATTCTGTTTATTAAAAGTTTCTATGTGGTTTTAGCTTTCAAGTATATCTATATATACTTGTAAATGTGATAATATTAGCTATCTTAACTAAAATCAATTATTATTCAAAACTACTGTTTTATTTTGTTAGTAAATAATAGGCTAAATTACATCAGTGGTCCCTTAACTTAATTTCAGGTAACGTTTTAGTCCTTTATCTTTTTTTTTTACCCGACTTGGTCCTTTATTTTAATTTTAAGTGACAATTTGATATTTTATGTTTTAAAATTTCAACAATGTTATACTTTTTTATACAAAAATTCAAAAAAAAAATTCAATCAAAACTCATAAAATTAATTATATTCTTCAATATAATACAAATTTCATCAAATTCGTAACGCAAATTTTCAAATAAACTCATATTTTCATACTTTATTTGATATTGTTATGAATAAAGGACTAAATCAGGAGAAAAAAAAAGATAAAGGACTAAAACGTTACCTGAAATTAAGTTAAGGGACCACAGATGTAATTTAGCCTAAATAATATACAATATCATTGTATCTAATTTTGTCCCCCAATGCTTTCTATCATTTCTACAATATATTTTTTGAAGAACAAAGATTCATCACGATCAAACATGACTAGCGTTGTAGAGTCTGTCGTGTTAATGATATAAGGGTCTCTCGATCCTCGATTTCATCTGGACTTTTCGGGTGATTTTCATACCACCTGACAATATTGGACTGAAAATCGTATTTTCAGACCACGAGATTGCTGGTGTTTGAAATTTGACTTGAAATCCGAAACACAGTTTTAAATTTTGGAGAAGAATTCTATAAAGGACTCCCGGTCCTCGATTTCATCTAGACTGTTCGATCGATTTTAGTACCACTCAAATAAAAAATGGATCGATATGCGTATTTGGACCACACGATGCCTAGGCTAATTCTAGACCAATTAGGGTTTTTAACCAAACTTGTGCATCCAAAAACTGTGTTAGTGTCATTGGATTAACATTTAGGTCATTTTCGTCCTCCCTAGGCTTATTCTAGTCCAATTAGGGTTTTTAACCAATCTTGTGCATCGAATATGTATGTTTGTGTCATTGTATTAACATTTAGATTATTTTCGTCTTCCCTAAGCTTATTCTAGTAAATTTAGGGGTTTTAACCAATCTTGTGCATCCAATACGTGTGTTTGTGTCATTTGATTAACATTTAGGTCATTTTCGTCCTCCCTAGACTTATTCTAGTCCAATTAGGGGTTTTAACCATTCTTGTGCATCCAATACAAGTGTCTGTGTGATTGGAATAACGTTTAGGTCATTTTCGTCCTCCCGATGCTTATTCAAGTCTGATTAAGGTTTTTAACCTAACTAGTGCATCTAATAGGTGTGTTTATGATATTAGATTAACATTTAGGTATTTTTTGTCCTCCTTAAGCTTATCCTAGACCATTTAGGTGTTGGTTTTATGGCTTCTATCCTTAGGAAATTTTATACAATATTATCAACAAGATTATCTAATTCTTTCCTAAGTTATGAATTAATACCAAAACCAACTTGTTTAATATTAATTCCTATTTTAACAGTAAAAGATTCAAATAGTTTATTCAAAGCAGAATTTCACAATCACATGCAAGATTAATATAAAAAGTAGAAAGAGAGGAAATATTGCACTAGGAGATTTTTATACTGGTTCGGCTATCACTTTGATAACCTACATCCAGTCCTGAAATCTATAACAGATTTCAGCCTTTTGTTGGACTTTAGTCCTCTTAATCCTAATTTTGACATAATTAACAAACATACAATATTCATACATCATATGATAAATCTAACATTTTAACTGAGCAAGATTTCAGGAACAACAACTCAACCCTACATACTTGAGACAAATTGCTTGGAACTCAAGAAATCAACAAAAGTTGAAAATCTACTGAATAAATTGATTAGGAAATCGATTTCGTAAAAGGGTTGTAAGGAAACATACTGTTTGTGGTTACACAATCGATTAGGCAATCGACTGGCACAATCAGAAATAAAAATTGTGCAAGTCAGTGAAACCTGATTTACAGGCTAATCGATTGGCACATCACAAAGTAAAAACTGATTGAAACAAATCGATTGGGAAATCGATTGGGTAAGTCACAGGGACAATCCATTTACTAGGCTAATCGATTGGCAAATCGATTGCTTAAATAATATTTCAAAAGTAACATGACCTGTGCAAACACAATCGATTGGACAATCTATTGTGAGAATTTCAATCATGTTAAGTTTGGTATCAATCGATTGGGAAATCGATTGAACTAAACAACTGGTAAGAAATTTAAATCAAGAAATTTAGTCAAACTAAGTACTGTAATGATTTGATCAAGAAATTTAGTTTTGAAAACCTTAAGTCCATTGATACTCCCATGAGTCCTTAGACAGAGATGAGAAAGGTAAACCTGTAGATGTTACTAGGTTTCGGGGTATGATAGGATCATTGCTCTATCTTACAGCAAGCAGGCCAGACATTATGTTCAGTGTTTGTATGTGTGCAAGGTACCAATCAAATCCTAAGGAGTCTCACCTTAGTGCAGTTAAGAGGATTTTCAGATATCTAGTAGGAACTAAGAGTCTAGGCTTGTGGTATCCGAAGGGATCAACCTGTACCTTAGTTGGTTACTCAGATTCAGACTTTGCCGGATGCAAATTAGACAGGAAAAGCACTTCTGGAACTTGTCATTTACTTGGAAACTCTCTTGTGTCATGGTTTAGCAAGAAACAGACTAGCATTGCTCTATCAACTGCTGAAGCTGAATACATTGCAGTTGGGAGCTGCTGTGCTCAGATTCTTTGGATGAAACAACACTTATTGGATTTTGGTGTTGACTTGGGAACATTACCTATTATGTGTGATAACACAAGTGCAATAAGTATTACTAAGAATCCAGTGATGCACTCCAGGACCAAGAACATTGAAGTAAGACATCATTTTTATAAGGGATCACTTTCAATATGGGATCATTAAGCTTGAATATGTTAACACAGCTGAACAGCTGGCTAACATCTTCACCAAAGCTTTACCAAGAGAAAGTTTTCTACATATAAGGATGAAACTAGGGATCACTGATCCTAGTGAGGTCTGATCTTTGAACCTTTTCACAGGATACTTCTGGTGCTTGCAGTGTTTTCCAGTTAAATCGATTTGGGAATCGATTACCAGCTTGGTAAATAGTTTACAAAATCGATTTAGGAATCGATTGTGTTGGCCCCATACTTCAAAGTTCAGAAAATTTTTTTTAACCTTGCCTGAGCGTCGATTGGGAAATCGACTAGTTCAACTTTCAACTTTAAAACAATCGATTTGGACATCGATTAAGTAAATCTGGAAATCGATTTGGGAATCGATTTACAATATGACCGTTGTGACTCTCCTTTACTAGCCGTTGAATGCAATAATTACTAAATCGATTGACATTACCCAGCAACAGTAACATAATCGATTGGGCAATCGATTTACACATTTAAGGGTTTAAATAGGAACAATTATCAATCGATTTCTTCACTTCATTTCTCCAGATTTCACAATTTTTTTTGTCTGCTTCATCTCTCTGTTACTATCTACATTCAATCAACTTCAACTTACAATTATGGCACGAGTTAAACAAACACAGATTAGAACTCCCTCACCATCATCATCGTCAAGTGGGCGAGCCCCTTCACCTCCACCTACATTAACCAAAAGGGTTCCCATTCCAACTCATAAATTCTTGCCAAGGACAAAGGCAAGGCACCTGCTGTTAATCAAGAGAAATCTAAGAAAAGAAAGGAGCCACCCACTGAGAAGCTTTTGGCTGATGCCATGAAAGAAATTTCTCAAAAGAAGAAGAAACCAGTTTCTTTACCCCCTCCTAAGAAAGCTCCTGCTTCTAAGGATAAAGATGTAGAACCTACCATTCCATCAGACTTTCTTAAAAGGAAAATCCATGAGGGTCGGACTCTGGATTTTGCCTATTTTGATGCAGAAGGTTTCACTTTCCAAGACCACTTACAGTTTCACGGTCTTGAGGGCTTTCTCTCTTCTACTCTTGATAGTTATCCAATGTTAATAAGGGAATTCTACTCAACATTCAAGCTGACTGAAGAAGGATTCAAGGCTCAGGTTAAAGGGAAAAGGATTTCTATGTCCTTTGAAGATTTTTCTGTTTTGTCGGGATTGCCATTTCATGGAACATCTATAGACGGCAGTTCTAAGGCTGACACTGCTGACGAAGGATGGGAAGAATCGTTTGACAGGCATACTGCTGTTAAAGACCTGATGATTGATGGCTTTGTTGAAACCATTTCACTGCCTATCGGTCAAATGAAGGTCCAACATCGAATGCTGATGTATACTCTAACCCAAATGCTTGTACCACGATCCGGTAACCATGCAGTAGTCCAGAAGTTGGATATACTACTGCTATGGGGATTGTCAAAGGAGCTCAGGATGAGCTGGGCATGGATTGTGCTAAGGCACATGTTGGAGGCTTCACAGAGTAAGCTAGTGCTGCCTTATCCACAACTAATTACCAAGATTCTGAAACACTTCAAGGTATCATTTGTTAATGAAGAATCTTCGAAGACCATTCTAATTTTTTGGAGAATCAATTGTAAACCAGATGCAATTGAAAAGGTTACATGGTATTTGGATAAGACCTCAGCCGAATGTTGAACCAGCTCAACCTCATCCTCAACCAGCTACTGAAACAGCCCCTCCTGAGTTTGTCGCAAAGCTAATAGAATTTATAGAAGTTCAGATGGCTCACAATGCCAAAATGCTAGAGTCACATGCCAGAATGGAAGCAAATCTGAAGACTCTCCATACTTCCCTGAATTCAGTTGTTCAGGATGTGGCTGCAATTCAAGCGCATTTAGGCATAAAGCTTTCATTTGAAGATATAGCAGACATCGGTCGTCAAGCAACAGAGGAACCTAACCCAACTCCCCTAGATCGTCCTGCAACTCACGTTGAGGAGACACCTGCTGAGGGTAATACAGCGGTCTCTGCCTCTCCCTTAGATAATAGTGAGGACCAGCCCAGTTTAGGAGATTAGGAGTTTAGGATCTGTGTTGTTTTGTAATGACTTGGTGTATTCATTTCTTCTATATATATAATGCACTAGAACGT
>NC_021162.2:25910647-25912747 GCF_000331145.2 Cicer arietinum | reverse complement strand
TTTTCTGATTTCAACCCCCAGTGCTTATGTTTACTAACATAGGGGGAAGAAATTTTTTTCTGCCTTTTTGCCTTAACTGACAAAGGGGGAGAGAAATTATTAACTTGCTAATGACTGCTGCATAATTTTGATACTCTGATGACAGATAATGAATTATTAAAATGCTCTGATATTGTTAAATAGCATGTGTACTTATGCTCTGATCTGATGCTCTGACATTCTGATTCTATGATCTGATAATGGTACATATGATGCTATGAAAATATATCTGTTGTTAATATTATGTCTTGAAATGCTCAAACTCAAGTTAAAATTGTATGCTTGTCACTTATGCAAAAAGGGGGAGATTGTTGGACTTTAGTCCTCTTAATCCTAATTTTGACATAATTAACAAACATACAATGTTCATACATCATATGATAAATCTAACATTTTAACTGAGTAAGATTTCAGGAACAACAACTCAACCCTACATACTTGAGACAATTGCTTGGAACTCAAGAAATCAACAAATCGACTGAGCAAATCGATTAGGCAATCGACTGGCACAATCAAAAATAAAAATTGTGCAAGTCAGTGGCAACCTGATTTACAGGCTAATCGATTGGCACATCGATTGTGCACATCACAAAGTAAAAACTGATTGAAATAAATCGATTGGGAAATCGATTGGGTAAGTCACAGGGACAATCCGTTTACTAGGCTAATCGATTGGCAAATCGATTGCTTAAATAATATTTCAAAAGTAACATGACTTGTGACAAACACAATCGATTGGACAATCTATTGTGAGAATTTCAATCATGTTAAGTTTGGTATCAATCGATAGGGAAATCGATTGAACTAAACAACTGGTAAGAACTATTCAGAAAAATACTACCAAATCGATTGGCACTCCGATTAGCATGAAATTAGCTAAGTTCCTGTTTTAAACACAATTGATTGGCAAATCGATTGAAACAAACATTTTGAAATCACAGTGAACTCTCAGTTTGTAGCCAAATCGATTATGTGTATTTGTGAATCGATTATGTGACTTAGTAAATCGATTAAGTAATCGATTGGTGTGACTTTATTATTGGAACAAAACACCTGACATCGATTATGCAATCGATTCATATAAGTCTGCACATAATTTACTGAAAAGTGGTTTTAAAAGAATCGATTGGGAAATCGACTGGTTTGTATAGTTTCAAGATTCAAGAAGAACAAGACTTGCGATAATCGATTGGCAAATCGATTAAGCCCGTTTTATAACTTTAATGAATCGATTGGTAAATCGATTGATTTGTTGTTTTTCAGAAACTATATAAACAGTTTTCAATCATTCTCTCAATAACACATCATAATACTCTTGAACACTTGAATATACTTCAGAACACTGAAGAACTCTTAAGAACATTTTGTTAACATTCTGATATTGCCTTTTTCAGATCAAGACCAAAAGATTATCCATAATCATTAAGAGAGCTGAAAAAGAATTCTTGAGAGAAAAAGACAATGTTCTCATAAACACTCATTGAACAACCAGATTCTTGTGAGATACATTGATCAAGATTGAAGACAAATTTTGTACTTCTTTTATTTTGTTTGTAACAAATACTCTGTAAAGAAACGACTGTGAAAAATCCAGCTAGAAACTGGTGGCGATTTTCTTGGGTGAGAGGTCTCATCAAGAAGGAGCTGTACTTGATCTTGTGTGAGTCTGACGAGTGACTGCAAGGATCAAGGGGTTAAGCAATAGGGAAGAGATTGAGTTAGATAGATAGGTTTCGAGGAAACTGGACAATCTGTAAACAAGTCTCAATTCTTTCTATTGAAGAAAAAGCTGAAATCCAGTTGGATTGTCAGGACTGGATGTAGGTTGTCTTATTGACAACTGAACCAGGATAAACCTTGGTGCATTCTTCTCTAACCCTTACTCTTTATTATTTGCATTTTATGTTTGTATAATTCTGTTGTGTATGAATCCGAATAAATCTTGCATCGTATGATTGTATGTTCGATCTTAATTGTATGCTAGACGTATTCGATTTTCTATATTGCTTTAATTTGTTAAAGACTGATATATTCTGTAATTACGAGGTCATAATAATCAAC
>NC_021162.2:25907774-25910440 GCF_000331145.2 Cicer arietinum | reverse complement strand
AAAACAATTACAGAAAGTTCTTTCAAAAAGAAACAAAAAGAAAACTAAGAAGAAGTGACTCAATCACAATGAAAAAATCTCACACAAGGTAGTTTGCCAATGAGTATTTGTGAGATATAACAATCTTTCTCTTAATGTGTATGTTTTCAGTTTTCTGTGTTTATGAAAAAGTGTTATGATTTTTTTTAAAGATTGTGATTGAATCAATTTATAGTTTCAGAAAAACAACATATAAATCGATTACCTAATCGATTATCGCGTATCTTGTTTTTCTTGAATCTTGAAAATATAAGAACTAATCGATTTCCTAATCGATTCTTTTAATGCACTTATCAGAGACTGATACTCAGATTGTATCAGAATCGATTGACTAATCGATTATACTTGTTTTGTTCAAACAACAAGATCAAAACAATCGATTACGCATTCGATTCATATATTAACATAATCGATTTGGCAATGGGCTAAATTCTCCCTGTAACTCAGACTTTTACTTCAATCGATTCGTCAATCGATTTGGCTTGTTATAGTAGCTTAGTTGTTTAGTTAAAATCGATGTGCCAATCGATTATGCAATATGTTTCTGATAAATGATTAACCGGTTCATTCTTTCAATCGATTACCTAATTGATTAATGCAAAGCTTGCAACTTAAGAAACATCTATCAATCGATTATCTAATCGATTTAGTGCATAACTTGCAACTTAAGAAACTTATTTCAATTGATTGTTCAATCAATTTCGTTGATCACAGAACACGTGTTTGATGAAAAAGCATTTTCATAATCGATTTGCCAATCGATTGACTCGGTATGAACTTGGTTCTGTGAATCACAAAATCAATTATTCAATTGATGTACAAATCGATTGTCCAATTGATTTGTTTAAACACAGAACACAGGTTTTGATAAAAACCTTTAAGTAATCGATTTCCCAATCGATTACCTTAGTGAAACCTTTATTCTGTGAGTCAGACAATCGATTGCTCAATTGATGTATCAATTGATTTATTACTTGATTGATTAAAACTTATTTTATGATTTCATTGGCAAATACTATATGAGAACTCATTATGATTAAGTCTACCTAATTGACCCTATTAACACTAGACACTCTTGTACATCAGTCTTCAAGCCTTGTAGGACATCATCCATCTTTGATTGATTGCTTGAGTTCCAAGTTTTGTCCAAGTGTGTAGTGTTGGTTTATTTGCCTGAAATGTTTCTCAATTCAAATCATTAGATCAATCAAATAATGCATATACATTGTATGTTTGGAAATTATATCAAAATCATGATCAAGGAGGCATATGTCTTACAATCTCCCCCTTTTTTATTAAATGACAAACATACAATTTAACCTTGAGTTTATAACTTTATAATAATAACTATTATTTAAAATCTCCCCCTGAATTTTAGAATTCAAGATTCATTTCAACAGCATAAGCACAAGCTATTCACATTCATTGGTATCAGATTTTGATATCATAGCTTGCTATTCAACTTTGATATCATGAGCATAATTATATCAGAGCAATATCATTCAGTATCAGAGCATTAAATTTAAACTCTTTTAAGTTTGGTATATCAAAGCGTAGTATCAGAGCAATATCAATGCTTTCACTTCCAGATTTGCTATGTATCAGAGTACAATGCATAAGCACATGAATTTGGTATATCAGAGTACATTATCAGATATTAATTTTGTATGTATCAGAGCAGTATACTCACAATTAATCAAGTTAGGTATCAGAATCAGATATCAGAATACAATAACCATATCTATCAGTCAATCAGAGCAATATCACAAGTTAAATTTGTTCATTTAAATTCTCCCCCTTTTTCATTGAATTCAAAAAGATATACAAGAGAGAATGATGAATCAAAAAGCTATTATACGATATATACAAGACAATTACAAAGCAGCAAAAAAAACAAAATCCTAAACAACTAATCTAGAGCTGCTCCTCATTATCACCAATGGGAGAGGTAGAGACTGTTGTATTAGCCTCAGCAAGTGTCTCCTCACCAGGAGGTGCAGTGCTATCTAGTTTGGTAGGATTTGGTTCTGCAGTTGCTTGATTGCCAATGTCAACAATGTCTTCAAAAGACATTTTGAAACCCAAGTTTTCTTGGATGGCATCCACATCTTGAACCACTGAGTTTAAAGTTGCTTGGAGTTTCCTAAGAGAGGCTTCCACCCTAGCATTGTGAGCAGCCTGGGACTCCATCAATTCCAGCAACTTAGCCAAAACCTCAGATTGGGTTTCAGCTGGCTCAGGTTGTTCAGCACTTGGTTGTGCTTGTTCAGCACTTGGTTGTGCCCTGGTCCAAATGCCATTGATTCGTTTCAATTGCATTTGATTTACAATGGATTCACCAAAAATTAGAGTAGTTTTTATTGATTCTTCATTGACACATGATACCTTGAAGTGTCTCAGAATCTTTGTGTTTAACTGAGGGTAGGGGAGCAACAGCTTTCCTTGTGCTGATTTCGCCATGTTCATCAGCACAATCCATGCCCAGCTCATCTTGAGCTCCTTGTACAGGCCCCAAAGCAGAATAATGTCCATCCTCTGTACAACAACATGGTTTCCTGATCGAGGTACTAACATCCTTGTTAGCACATACATCAGCATACGATGTTGGACCTTCATCTGACCGATTG
>NC_021162.2:25862323-25902298 GCF_000331145.2 Cicer arietinum | reverse complement strand
CATCCACATCTTGAACCACTGAGTTTAAAGTTGCTTGGAGTTTCCTAAGAGAGGCTTCCACCCTAGCATTGTGAGCAGCCTGGGACTCCATCAATTCCAGCAACTTAGCCAAAACCTCAGATTGGGTTTCAGCTGGCTCAGGTTGTTCAGCACTTGGTTGTGCTTGTTCAGCACTTGGTTGTGCCCTGGTCCAAATGCCATTGATTCGTTTCAATTGCATTTGATTTACAATGGATTCACCAAAAATTAGAGTAGTTTTTATTGATTCTTCATTGACACATGATACCTTGAAGTGTCTCAGAATCTTTGTGTTTAACTGAGGGTAGGGGAGCAACAGCTTTCCTTGTGCTGATTTCGCCATGTTCATCAGCACAATCCATGCCCAGCTCATCTTGAGCTCCTTGTACAGGCCCCAAAGCAGAATAATGTCCATCCTCTGTACAACAACATGGTTTCCTGATCGAGGTACTAACATCCTTGTTAGCACATACATCAGCATACGATGTTGGACCTTCATCTGACCGATTGGAAATGATATTTTTTCAACAAAGCCTTCAATCATAAGGTCCTGAATTGCTGTTGTCGATCTACTGATGTTTCCCAAGCATCATCAGTAGAGTCAGGATCTGTCCTTCCATCAACAGCTTCTCCAAAGAATGGCAATCCTGAAAGCTCAACATGGTTTCCTGATCGAGGTACTAACATCCTTGTTAGCACATACATCAGCATACGATGTTGGACCTTCATCTGACCGATTGAAAGTAATACTTTTTCAACAAAGCCTTCAATCATCAGGTCCTGAATTGATGTATGTTGATCTACTGATGCTTCCCAAGCATCATCAGTAGAGTCAGGATCTGTCCTTCCATCAACAGCTTCTCCAAAGAATGGCAATCCGTAAAGCTTGGAGAATTCTTCAAATGTCATTGAGATTTTCTTGCCCTTGACTTCATTCTCGAATCCACTATTAGTGAGGTTGAAGGTTGAGTAGAAGGCTCTAATCAGCCTTGGGTAGATTTCCAATGAACAGGAAAGGAAATTTACTAATCCATGAAATCTTAAATGGTTTTGGAAAGTAAAACCATTCGTATCAAAATATCCAAAATCCAGAGTTCTCGCCTCTTGGATTTTTCTTTTTAGGAATGAAGAAGGAATAACCATATCCTCAATAGGTTTACCTTGAGGTTTCTTTGACTGAGGTGAAGAAATGGGTTTCTTCTTCTTTTGTGATGGTTCCTTCATTGCATCACCCATCAGCTTCTCAGACTGATGAATCTTCCTCTTTTTGCTCTTTCCTTGATCAGTGGCAATGGCTTTGCCTTTGCCCTTTGCCATGATTTTATGAGTAGGAATGGATACTCGTTTAGCAGGAGGTGGAGGAGATGGTGTTCTGCCACTAGAGGTAGAAAAAGAGGGGGATTTGTCACTAGTTTGCTTGACTCTAGCCATGTGAGAGATTAAGGAAGTGTAAGATGTTTTGGGAACTTTGAGAGATTTTAAGAAACACAGAGAAAATGCAGAGAAGTTTGAGAAGTTTTAGAAATTGGGGAAAAATGAGATAGGAAACCGATTTAGGGTTTTAAGTAAGACTTTTCAGAATCGATTAGCTAATCGATGTTATTAAGTCTTCGCACATGCCACGTTAATTGCCAAATCTATTTTAATTACCGTTGCCTCCAACGGCTATAATTTTTGTAATAGTCATATTTCAAGTCGATTCCCAAATCGATTTTTTTTAGTAAATGTTTAATGACTAAATCGATGTCCAAATCGATTTCCATATCAGTTCAGCAAACTTCTCATAACAGCATCGACTTCTAAATCGATCTACGTTGATTGCATGTTTTAAAAAAACTTGACACAATCGATTACCCAATCGATGCTCGGGTTGGAGTTTGGAAAATTTCTCACTTTTATGGATGTCTGAAACAAATAATCGATTATGAAATCGATTCTTTAAAAAGATTTTCCAAATCGTCCATCGATTTATCAATCGATTGGATTGATGTATACTCCAGCATTTTGGATATCTGAGATTACTATATCGATTACGAAATCGACTATCGTGTATCCGATTTTGACAAATAACACACTGTGTAGCATAAATCGATTTTGCAATCGATTTGGTAATGCTGATTTTCTATTTTGTCACAGGATAATCGAGGTTTCAATCGATATTTCACAGGGATCATATTTCATTTTGATCCATAATACCAAGTTTCATTCTAATATAGAAGAAACTTTCTTGGGTAAGGCTTTGGTAAATATATCCACTAATTGATCAGATGTATTAACATAATCAAGCATGATATTACCATTTTGGTATTGATCTCTAATGAAATGATGTCTAATCTCTATATGCTTTGTTCTAGAGTGCATAACAGGATTCTTTGTAATATTTATGGCAGCAGTGTTGTCACACATGATTGGCACAGTTCCAAGATCAACACCAAAGTCAGAAAGGTGTTGTTTCATCCATAAAATTTTCAACAACTTCCAGCAGCCACATATTCAGCCTCAGCTGTTGAAAGTGCCACACTATTTTGTTTGTTGCTATGCCAAGACACAAGTGAATTCCCTAATAGATGGCAAGTACCAGATGTACTTTTTCTGTCTAATTTGCAACCAGCAAAATCAGAATCAGAATAGCCAACTAGAGTGCAAGTTGATCCCTTAGGATACCATAAGCCTAGATGTTTGGTTCCTAATAGATATCTAAATATTATTTTGACTGCACTTAGATGGGATTCCTTAGGATTGGCTTGGTATCTTGCACACATGCAAACACTGAACATAATGTCAGGTCTATTAGCTGTAAGATACAATAAAGATCCTATCATGCCTCTAACCATGGTCATATCTACAGATTTTTCCTTTTCATCTTTATCTAAATGACAAGCTTGACTCATGGGTGTATCAATGGGTTTAAATTTATCAAAGCCAAACTTCTTTAAAAGATCATTACAATATTTGGTTTGACTTAGGAAAATACCATTCTTGCTTTGATTGATTTGAAATCTCAAGAAGTAAGTTAATTCTCCCATCATGGACATTTCAAATCTTCCTTTCATTGTGTTTTCAAATTATTTGCAAAGTTTGCTGTTTGTGGATCCAAAAATTATGTCATCAACATAAATTTATACAAGCAGAATGTCTTTTCCCTTTTTCTTTATAAAGAGTGTTTTATCAACATTTCCTCTTAAATTTTTTTTGTTGTATGAGGAAATTGCTGAGCTTTTCATACCAAGCTCTTGGAACTTGTTTCAATCCATAGAGAGCTTTTGTTAGTTTAAAAACATGGTTTGAAAAAATAGGATCCTCAAATCCTGGAGTTTGACTAACATAAACTTGGATGTCTCCATTTAGAAAAGCACTCTGTACATCCATTTGATATAGTTTAAAGTCCATGATGCAAGCATAAGCAAGCATAATCCTAATAGCTTCTAATCTGGCTACAGGAGCATAGGTTTCATCATAGTCAATACCTTCCTCCTGGTTGTAACCTTTAGCAACTAGTCTAGCCTTATTCCTAGTTATTACCCCATTCTCATCCATCTTATTCCTAAACACCCATCTAGTTCCAATGACATGTTTGTCTTCTGGTTTAGGAACTAGGATCCACACTTTGTTTCTCTCAAATTGACTAAGCTCTTCTTGCATGGAAATTATCCAATCATTTTCCAAGAGAGCTTCCTTTATATTCTTAGGTTCTACTTGAGAAACAAAGGCTGTAAAATTGCAGAATTGTCTAAGGGATTTTCTAGTAGCAACCCCTTCAGAAATTTCTCCTATGATGTTGTCAATAGGATGGTTTTTGTTGAATCTCCATTCCTTAGGTAAGTCATCTTCCCTAATAGGTTCTATGTACTCAATGTCAATTGGAGGCATTTTTTCATTTGGTTCTTTTGGATCTGATTCTACACATTCATCAAGAGAATCATTAACTATAAGAGGGGTATTTTTCAAGTTTTTGGTAAACATTTCATCAAATTTTACATGAATAGATTCCTCTATAGTTTTGGTTCTCTTATTGTAGATCCTATAGGCCTTACTAGATTGGGAATATCCCAGAAAGATTCCCTCATCTGCCTTAGAGTCAAATTTCCCTAGATGCTCTTTTCCATTATTCAATACAAAACACTTGCATCCAAAGACTCTAAAATAGGCAATATTTGGTTTTCTACCTTAGTATAGTTCATAGGGTGTTTTTCTAAGGATAGGCCTAATGAGAACTCTATTCATCACATGAGCAGCTGTATTTATTGCATCAGCCCAAAAGTACTTAGGAAGCTTAGAGTCATTTATCATTGTTCTAGCAAGTTCTTCTAGAGCTCTATTCTTCCTTTCTACAACTCCATTCTGTTGTGGATTTCTTGGGGCTTAGTACATGTGGTGAATTCCATTTTGATCACAATAGTTATCAAAAGACTCATTTTGAAATTCTCCACCATGATCACTCTTAATGGAAACTATTTTCTGATTCTTCTCATTTTGAACTTGATTTGCAAATTTTTTGAAAATTGAGAAGGCATCACTTTTGTGAGACAAAAAATAAGTCCATGTATATCTAGAGTAATCATCAACTAATACATAACCATACAGATTTCCTCCAAAGCTTTTTACTTGAGATGGACCAAACAAATCCATATGAATTAATTGTAGAACTCTATCAGTTTGTACTAAGTCTATTGAGGGGAAGGAGGACTTAACTAAGTTACTCTTCTCACAAGAGTCACATAACTTTTCTTTTGAAAAAGTTCTGTTGGGAAGTCTAAATGACAAGCTTGACTCATGGGTGTATCAATGGGTTTAAATTTATCAAAGCCAAACTTCTTTAAAAGATCATTACAGTATTTGGTTTGACTTAGGAAAATACCATTCTTGCTTTGATTGATTTGAAATCCCACGAAGTAAGTTAATTCTCCCATCATGGACATTTCAAATCTTCCTTATGCTCAAGTGTACAAGACTGAGATGTAAAGTATACCTGGAATCCTTTATCACACAGCTGACTAATACTAAGCAAGTTGTGTTTCAAATCTTTGACATAGAGAACTTCCTTGATAATTGTTGTAGATTCACTCCCAATGTCTCCAACACCAAGTATTTTACCTTTGTTGTTGTCACCGTATTTTACATATCCACCATTTTTTGAATTGAGAGACAAGAATTTTGATTTGTCTCCTGTCATGTGCTTGAACATCCACTATTTAGGTACCATGAGTGCGTTTTGGATGTCAAGCACATCTGCAATACAAAATTAAACTTTGGTTTTAGGTACCCAATTTAAATTGGGTCCTTGAGGGTTAGTTTCAATCATAGGTTTCTTTATTTTCCAGATTTGTTTCCATCCCTTATTAGCAAGCCTTTTCAATTTACAATTGTAAGATATATGTCCCTTTTTACAAAAGAAATGACATGAAAAAGCAGAGGATGCATTTTGAATTGGTTTAATGAAGATATCATGCATTTGCTTTGATTTAACAAATTTATGGTTCTGTTTAGCATTCCTGTTTTGTCTATAGCCAATTCCAGATTTTTCATTATGATTCCTTTGATTCCCAAGAAGAACATTTAGGTTGTTTTTACTACTAGTAAATTTAGATAAATCAGATTTTAATGATTCAACCTTTCTTTCAAGTTCAATAATACTAGTGAGTTTATTATGTGATTCTTTTTTCAAATGTTCATTCATATCTTCAAGCACCTTATGATCCTTTTTAATTTCTTCACACGTCATGCATTGTTTTTCTAGCATTTTCTTAGTGCAAATCAATTGTTTAACTACCTTAACAGGTTCAACATGCAATTCATTAAAAGCATCATGAAATTCTTCATAAGATGGATTAGAGGTAGTACTTACCTCACTATCAGAATCTGAATCTGTGTTGGCCATGAGACACAAGTTAGCTTCTTCATCTTCTGAATCTTCAGATGATTCTTCATCATTGTCATTCCAAGCTATGTAGGCTCTCTTTGTTGAAGGTTGTTGATCCTTGCCTTTAGCCTTCACAAGCTTGTTTCTGTTTTGCAGTTTAAAGCACTCAGATCTGATTTGGCCTGATTTACCACATTCATAGCAAGTTATTATTTTGCTATCATTTGTATCACTCTTGCTGAAGCTTTTTGTCTTTGAATTTGGTGGTTTTCTTGATTGGTTTCCTTTCTTTTTCAGAAACTTCTTGAATTTTCTGACCAGCATACCTATTTCAGGTTCTTCATCAGTTTCACTTTCTGAATCATTTGTACATGTTTCTGGTTCACATTTTACTTTGTGTGTTTGAGCCTTCAGTGAAAGTCCTTTTCTTTTCCTATTAGATTGTTCTGACTCATCCAATCTGTGCAGTTCCATCTCATGCTCCCTGAGCTTCCCAAATAGTGTGGCAATAGTCCTGCTTGCAAGGTCTTCTGATTCAGCAATGGCAGTGATCTTGGGCTGCCATTCTCTTGTCAAGCACCTCATAACTTTTGCTATTTGTTTCCCATTGTCCATAGTTTTTCCTAGAGCATGTAGATTGTTGATGATGTGAGTGAACCTTGTCTGCAAGTCATTGATTGACTCATCCTTCCACATATTGAAGAGTTCATATTCATGCATCAGAGTATTTGTTCTGGCCCTTTTGACATCAGTTGTGCCTTCATGAGTTTCTTGGAGTGTATCCCACATTTCTATGGCAGTTTTGCAGTTAGGCACATAGGGACCATTTTCCCCCACATGCCTCTAGAAAGATGAGCATCCTCTCTTTCCAGTACATGAAGGCTGACCCTTTAGAAGTAGGGGGTCTAGTTAAAGATGCCCCTTCACCCAGAAATTCAATAGAAGTCATTTTCTTTTTGAGAACTAGTCTAAAAGACCAGGCTCTTGATGCCAATTGTTGCTTTTATGGCTTCTATCCTTAGGAAATTTTATACAATATTATCAACAAGATTATCTAATTCTTTTCTAAGTTATGAATTAATATCAAAACCAACTTGTTTAATATTAATTCCTATTTTAACAGTAAAAGATTCAAACAGTTTATTCAAAGCGGAATTTCACAATCACATGCAAGATTAATATAAAAAGTAGAGAGAGAGGAAATATTGCACTAGGAGATTTTTATACTAGTTCGGCTATCACTTTGATAACCTACATCCAGTCCTGAAATCTATAACAGATTTAAGCCTTTCACTAGAATGATTTGAGGAATATTTTTACAGACTTTCCAGCGTCACAGCCTATCTATCCAACTCACAACCACTTCTATCACAATACCAACCTATCCCTAAGAGTTACTCGTCAAACTCTAGCGAGATCAAGCTGAGGTTTCGTTTATATGAACACAAGTATCCTAAAAGATAACCACCAGTGTACACTATTGGATTTCCAAAACTTCAATTACAGAAATTGTTCTTTCACAAAGAATTAAAGAAGACTAAGAAAATTGACTCAATCACAATGTTAGATCTCACACAAAAGTATTAGCCAATGAGTATTTGTGTGTTGTAACAATTTTTCTCTCAAGGTGTTTTTCAGTTTTTTGTGTTTATGAAAAAGTGTTATGATTGTTATTAAAAAAATTGTGATTGATTCAATTTATATATTTTCAGAAAAACATCATATAAATCCATTTCGTAATCGATTTTATTAAAGTTTGATACCATCTTAATCGATTACCTAATCGATTATCGCGTGTCTTGTTTTTCTTGAATCTTAAAAATATAAGAACTAATTGATTTCCTAATCGATTCTTTTAATGCACTTATCAGAAACTGATACTCCGTTTGTATCAGAATCGATTGACTAATCGATTATACTTGTTTTGTTCAAACAACGAGATCAAAACAATTGATTACTCATTGGATTCATTTATTAACATAATCGATTTGGCAATGGGCTAAACTGTCCCAGTAACTCAGACATTTTACTTCAATCGATTCGTCTATCGACTTGGCTGGTCACAGTGACTAAGATGTTTTACTCCAATCGATTTGTCAGTCGACTTGGCTTGTTACAGTAGCTTAGCTGTTTAGTTAAAATCGATGTGCCAATCGATTATGCAATATGTTTCTGATAAATGATTAACTAGTTCATTCTTCCAATTGATTACCTAATCGATTGATGCAAAGCTTGCCACTCAAGAAACATCTATCAATCGATTATCTAATCGATTAGTGCAAAGCTTGCAACTTAAGAAACTTATTTCAATTGATTGTCCAATCGATTTCGTTGATCACATAACACATGTCTGATGAAAAAGCATTTTCATAATCGATTTGCCAATCGATTGACTCAGTATGAACTTGGTTCTGTGAATCACAAAATCGATTACTCAATTGATGTGCAAATCGATTGTCCAATTGATTTGTTTGAACACTGAACACAGGTTTTGATAAAAACCTTTAAGTAATCGATTTCCCAATCGATTACCTTAGTGAAACCTTTATTCTGTGAGTCAGACAATCGATTGCTCAATTGATTTATTACTTGATTGATTAAAACTTATTTTATGATTTCATTGGAAAATACTATATGAGAACTCATTATGATTAAGTCTACCTAATTGACCCTATTAACACTAGACACTCTTGTACATCAGTCTTCAAGCCTTGTAGGACATCATCCATCTTTGATTGATTGCTTGAGTTCCAAGTTTTGTCCAAGTGTGTAGTGTTGGTTTATTTGCCTGAAATGTTTCTCAACTCAAATCATTAGATCAATCAAATAATGCATATACATTGTATGTTTGGAAATTATATCAAAATCATGATCAAGGAGGCATATGTCTTACATTAGGATTTTTAACAAATCTTGTGCATCCAATAAGTTTATTTGTATCATTGGATAAACATTTTAGCAATTTTCGTCCTCCCTAGGCTTGATCTAGTCCAATTAGGAATTTTAACCTATCTTGTGCACCAAATACGTGTGTTCGTGTCATTGGATTAACATTTTGCTCATTGTTGCCCTCCATAGGCTTATTCTAGTCCAATTAGTGTTTTTACCAAATCTTGTTCTTTTAATACGTGTGTCTGTGTCATTGGATTAAGATTTAGGTCATTTTCTTCCTCCCTAAGCTTATTATAGTACATTTAGGGTTTTTAACCAATCTTGTGCATTCAATACATTCATTTCGGTCACTGGATTAACATTTAGGTCATTTTCGTCCTCCCTAGGCTTATTGATGTCCAATTAGGGATTTTAACCAATCTTGTGCATCCAATAGGTGTGTTTCTGTCATTGGATTAACATTTTGGTCTTTTTCGTCGTCTCTAAGCTTATTCTAGTCCAATAATGGTTTTTAACCAGTCTTGTGCATCCAATACGTGTGATTGTGTCATTGGATTAACATTCATGTAATTTTCGTATGCCCTAGGCTTATTCTAGTCGAATTAGTGTTTTTAACAAAACATTAGCATCCAATACCCGTGTTTATGTCATTGTATTAACATTTAGGTTATTTTCGTCCTCCCAAGGCTTATTCTAGTCCAATTAGGGTTTGTAACCAATCTTGTGCATCTAATACCTGTGTTTGTGTCATTGTATTAACATTTAGGTCATTTTCGTCTTCCCTAAGCTTATTCTAGTCCAATTATGGTCTTTAACCCGTCTTGTGCATCCAATACGTGTGTTAGGGTCATTTGATTAACATTTAGGTCATTTTAGTACTCCATAGGCTTATTCTGGTTCAAGTAGGGTTTTTAATTAATCTTGTGCATCGAATACGTGTGTTTGTATCATCGTATTAACATTTAGGTCATTTTCGTCCTCCTTAGGCTTATTCAAGTCCAATTAGGGTTTTTAACCAATCTTAGGCATCCAATTGGTGTGTTTGTGTCATTGGATTAACATTTAGGTCATTTCCGTCTACCCTAAGCTTATTCTAGTCCAATTAAGGTTTTTAACCAAACTTTTGCATCCAATACATGTGTTTGTCTAATTGGATTAACATTTATGTCATTTTCGTCGTCCCTAGGCTTATTCTAGTCTAATTATGGTTTCTAACGAGTCTTGTGCATCCAATACCTGTGTTTGTGTCATTGCATTAACATTTAGGTTATTTTCTTCCGCCCTAGGCTTATTCTAGTCCAAATAGGGTTTTTAACAAAACTTGTGCATTCAATACCTGTATTTGTGTCATTGGATTTATATTTAGGTCATTTTCGTCCTCCATAGGCTTATTCTTGTCCAATGAGGGTTTTTAACCAATCTTGTGCATTGAATACGAGTGTTTGTGTCATTTTACTAACATTTAGGTCATTTCATCCTCTTTAAGCTTATTCTATACCATTTAGGGTTTTTAACCAATCTTTTGCATCCAATAAGTTTATTTGTATCGTTGGATTAACATTTTAGTCTTTTTCTTTCTCCCTAGGGTTATTCTAGTTGAATTATGGTTTTTAACATTTAGGTTATTTTCTTTTGCCCTAGGCTTATTCTAGTCCAAATAGGGTTTTTAACAAAACTTGTGCATTCAATTCCTGTGTTTGTGTCATTAGATTAACATTTAGGTCATTTTCGTCCTCCCTAGCCTTATTCTTGTCCAATGAGGGTTTTTAACCAATCTTGTGCATCGAATACGAGTGTTTGTGTCATTGTATTAACATTTAGGTCATTAGCATCCTCCTTAAGCTTATTCTAGACCATTTAGGGTTTTTAACCAATCTTTTGCATCCAATAAGTTTATTTGTATCGTTGGATTAATATTTTAGTCATTTTCGTCCTCCCTAAGCTTATTCTAGTCGAATTATGGTTTTTAAGCAGTCTTGTGCATCCAATATGTGTGTTAGTGTCATTTGATTAACATTTAGGTTATTTTCGTCCACCCTAGGCTTATTCTAGTTCGATTAGGGTTTTTTAACAAAACTTCTTCATTCATTACATGTGCTTGTGTCATTGGATTAACATTTAGGTCATTTTCGTCCTCCCTAGGCTTATTCTAGTCCAATTATGGTTTTTAACCAATCTTGTGCATCGAATACGAGTGTTTGTGTCATTGAATTAAAATTTAGGTCATTTTCTTCCTCATTATGCTTAATCTAGACCTTTTAGGGTTTTTAACGAATCTTGTGCATCCAATAAGTTTATTTGTATCATTGGATTAACATTTTAGTCACTTTCGTCCTCCCTAGGATTATTCTAGTCCAATTATGGTTTTTAACCAATCTTGTGCGTCGAATACGAGTGTTTGTGTCATTGTATTAACATTTAGGTCATTTTCTTCCTCATTAAGCTTAATCTGGACCATTTTGGGTTTTTAACGAATCTTGTGCATCTAATAAGTTTATTTGTATCATTGGATTAACATTTTAGTCACTTTCGTCCTCCCTAGGCTTATTCTACTCGAATTATTATTTTAAACCAGTCTTGTGCATCCAATATGTATGTTTGTGTCATTGGATTAACATTCATTTTCAACCTCCCTAGGCTTATTCTAGTCCAATAAGTGTTTATAACCAATCTTGTACATCAAATTCGTGTGTTTGTGTCATTGTATTAACATTTAGATCATTTTCGTCCTCCCTAAGAATATTCTAGTCCAATTAGGGTTTTTAACCCATCTTGTGCATCCAATACATGTATTTGTGCCATTTGATTAACATTTTGGTCATTTTCGTATTCCCAAGGCTTATTCTAGTCCAATAAGGGTTTTTAACCAATCTTATGCATCCAATACATGTGTTCGTGTCATTTGATTAACATTTTGGTCATTTCCGTCCTCCCTAGGCTTATTGTAGTCGAATTAGGGTTTTTAACCAAACTTGTGCATCGAATACGTGTGTTTGTGTCATTGTATTAACATTTAGGTCATTTTCGTCGTCCCTTGGCTTATTCTAGTCGAATTATAGTTTTTCACCAGTCTTGTGCACCTAATACTTGCTTTTGTGTCATTGGATTAACAATTAGGTCATTTTTGTCTGCCCTAGGCTTATTCTAGTCCAATTAAGGTTTCTAACCAAGCTTGTGCATCCAATATATGTGTTTGTGTCATTGAATTAACATTTAGGTCATTTTCGTTGTGCTTAGGGTTATTCTAGTCCAATTATGGTTTCTAACCAGTCTTGTGCATCCAATACGTGTGTTTGTGTCATTGCATTAACATTTTGGTTATTTTCGTCTGCCCTAGGCTTATTCTAGTCCAATTAGGGTTTTTAAATAAAGTTGTATATCCAACACCTGTGATTGTGTTATTCGATTAACATTTAGGTCATTTACGTCCTCCCTAGGCTTATTCTAGTCCAATTAGGGTTTTTATCCAATCTTATGAATCAAATAAGTGTGCTTGTGTCATGGTATTAACATTTAGGTCATTTTCGTCCTCCTTAAGCATATTCTACACCATTTAGGGTTTTTAACCAATCTTGTGCATCCAATAAGTTTATTTGTACCATTGAATTAACATTTTTGTCATTTACGTTCTCCTTAGCCTTATGCTAGTCCAATTATGGTTTTTAACCAGTTTTGTGCATCCGATACGTGTGTTTCTGTCATTAGTTTAACATTTAGGTTATTTTCGTTCGCCCTAGGCTTATTCTAGTCCAATTAGTGTTTTTAACCAATCTTGTGCATCCAATACATGTGTTTGTGTCATTTGATTAAGATTTAGGTCATTTTCTTACTCCCTAGGCTTATTCTAGTTCAATTAGGGTTTTCAAACAATCTTGTGCATCCAATACAAGTGTTTGTGTCATTTGATTAACATTTTTGTCATTTTCGTCCAACCTAGACTTATTTTAATCCAATTAGGGTTTTTAACCATTCTTGTGCATCCAATACGAGTGTTTGTGTAATGGGAATAACGTTTAGGTCATTTTAGTCCTCCCTATACTTATTCTAGTCCAATTAGGGTTTTTAACCGATCTTTTGCATCTAACGTGTGTGTTTGTGTCATTGGATTAACATTTAGGTCATATTTGTCCTCCCTAGGTTTATGCAAGTCCAATTAGGGTTTTTAACCAATCTTTTGCATCCAATAGGTGTGTTTGTGCATCCAATAACTTCATTTGTGTCATTGGATTAACATTTAGGTCACTTTCGTCCTCCCTAAGCTTATGCTAGACCAATAACGGTTTTTAACCAATCTTGTGCATCCAATACGTGTGTTTGTGTCATTGGATTAGCATTTAGGTCATTTTCGTCCGCCCTAGACTTATTCGAGTCCAATTAAGGTTTTTAGCGAAACTTATGCATCCAATATCTGTGTTTGTGTCATTCGATTAACATTTAGGTCATTTTGGTCCCCCCCTATGCTTATTCTAGTCCAATTAGGGTTTTTAACCACCCCTGTACATCGAATACGTGTGTTTGTGTCATTGGAATAACGTTTAGGTTATTTCCGTCTTCCCTATGCTTATTCTAGTCTGATTAGGGTTTTTCACCTAACTAGTGCATCCTATTGGTGTGTTTGTGACATTAGACTATTATTTAGGTCATTTTCGTCACCCTGAAGCTTATTCTAGACCATTTAGGGGTTTTAACCAATCTTGTGCATCCAATAAGTTTATTTGTATCATTGGATTAACATTTTGGTTATTTTCACCCTCTTTAGGCTTATTCTAGTCCAATTAGTGTTTTTAACCTATCTTGTTCTTCCAATAGGTGTGTCTGTGTCATTGGATTAACATTTAGGTCTTTTCGTCCTCCCTAAGCTTATTATAGTACATTTTGAGTTTTGAACCAATCTTGTACGTCCAATTTGTTCATTTGTGTAATTGGATTAACATTTAGGTCATTTTCGTCCTCCCTATGCTTATTCAAGTTCAATTAGAGTTTTTAGCCCATATTCCATTCTTATCATTATTCAATTATTATTATTATTATTATTATTATTGTTGTTATTATTATTATTATTATTATTATTATTATTATTAGAACAAATTCAATATTATTAGTATTAATAATTTAATTAAATCAATAAGGCAAGCAAATTGGGCAACCGCGGAAGAATTAACGCATAAATCAAACACACCGATAATAATAGTTGTGCATCGTTATATCATTATAATATAATAATAAGAAATTGGGGTATTACATTTCTCCCCTTCTAAAAAAAATTTCGTCCTCGAAATTTACCTGACAGAAACAACTTTGGATAAGAATCGAGTATTTGAATTTCGACTTCCCACGTTGCAGTTTCACCAGTAGCACCTCCCCAGACAACCTTAACCATTGAAATCGTCTTACCCCTTAATTCTTTGATCTTTCGGTCCTCAATCCGTAGCGGTAAGGTGTCAAAAGTAATATTATCTTTTATTTGGACCTTGTCTGACTCAATCACATGTGAAGGATCGAAAATGTACTTGCGAAGTTGAGACACGTGAAAGACACTATGAAGATTAGAAAGAGATGGAGGCAATGAGATCTGATATGCGATGTTACCAAGACGTTTATGGATTTGGTAAGGTCCTATGAACTGAGCAGTAAGCTTTCGCATTTTTAATACCCTACCAACCCAGATTGTTGGAGTAACTCTAAAAAATACATGATCATGTTCTTGAAACTCGAGATTTTTCCTTCTTTTATCATGGTAACTCTTTTACCTACTCTAAGACGCTGTCATCTTTTCCTGAATCATTTTCACTTTATCAGTAGTTTGTTGAACAATCTCAGGTCCTAACACAAGGTTATCACCCCTCTCAAACCAACACAGAGGGGTCCTACACCTTCTCCCATGCAACGCCTCAAAAGGGGCCATTCCAATGCTAGCTTTTCCATAGAATAAGTTATGTTTATCAGAATATAATGAGCAGAGGTAAACCTATCCATAATAACCCAAATAGTATCATACCTTTTTGGAGTTCGAGGTAAACCTACAACAAAGTCCATAGAGATGCTATCCCATTTCCATTCAGGAATACTCAAAGGTTGCATCAAGCTTGAAGGTTTCTGGTGTTCTACCTTAGAGTTTTGAAAGGTCAAACAAGCATACACAAACTCAGCAACATCAATTTTCATTTTAGGCCACCAAAATATCTTCTTGAGGTCCTTATACATCTTTGTGGCTCCAGGGTGAATACTTAGACAACTCCTATGTCCTTCCTCTAAGATCATCTTTCTTAACTCCTTTACATCGGGAACACAAATTCTCTCCTTAAATCTCAAAATTCCATCCACACCTATTTTAAAATCAGGTTCTCTCCCTTGGTTAATCAACTGTAACTTATCCTAAAGGTATAAATCTAATTTCTGATTCTTTTCAATCTCTTCTAATAGTCCACTAGTTACCTTCAACATTCCCAATTTAATGCTTTCTGGTGTTACTTCACAAACTAAACTAAGGTCTCTAAACTGTTCCAACAACTCACTATGTTTAACCATTAAAGCAGACACACTGAAAGTCTTCCCACTCAAGGCATCAGCCACTACATTGGCCTTCCCAGGGTGATAGTTAAGCTCAAAATCAAAATCTTTAAGAAATTCCATCCACCTACGTTGTCTCATGTTCAACTCCTTCTGGTCAAAAAGATACTTAAGGCTCTTATGGTCACTAAAAACCTCAAATCTAGATCCATATAAATAATGTCTCCACATCTTAAGTACAAAGACAACTGCTGCTAGTTCTAGGTCATGGGTATGGTAGTTCCTCTCATGAATCTTAAGTTGCCTAGAAGCATACGCTACCACCTTCCCATCCTGCATAAGTACTCCACCTAATCCTAAACCACACGCGTCATAATATACTACAAAGGGTTCACTCAAGTTAGGTAACACTAAGATCGGTGCAAAGGTCAATCGTTTCTTAAGCTCTTGGAAACTATTCTCACAATGGGCATCCCACACGAACAATTCCCTTTTTTTGGGTCAACTTAGTTAAAGGTAAGGCCAACTTGGAGAATCCTTCTATGAACGTACGATAATAACCTGCCAATCCTAGGAAACTCCTAATCTCAGTCACTGACTTAGGTGCTTTCCATTCTAAGACACTCTCTACCTTGGTAGGATCAACAACTATTCCACCTTTTGAAATTATATGTCCTAGGAAACTTACTTCCTCTAACCAAAATTCACACTTAGACAACTTGGCAAATAATTGTTTCTCCTTAAGGGTTTTCAAGACTATCGTTAAATGTTCACCATGCTATTCCTTAGTCTTAGAGTACACTAAGATATCATCTATAAACTCAACCAAAAGTGAGTTTAGGTAAGGATGAAAGATCTGATTCATGTAATCCATAAACACTGCTGGTGCACTAGTCACAGCAAAAGGCATAACCAAATACTCATAATGGCCATAACGGGTCCTAAAGGCGGTGTTAGGGATATCAGAAGACTTCACTCGAATATGATGTTAACCTGATCTCAAATCGATCTTACTAAACACACGTGATCCTCTTAATTGATCCATAAGGTCATCTATCCCAGGTAGCGGATACTTATTCTTGATTGTCACTTTATTAAGTCGACGATAATCTACACACAACCTCATAGAGCCATCCTTCTTCTTAACCAATAACATAGGTGCACCCCATGGTGAAACACTAGGTCTTATAAATTGTTTAGCTAAAAGCTCCTCTAATTGCTTCTTAAGCTCAGACAATTCTAATGGAGACATCCTATACAGTGTCGTGGATATGGGTCCAGTACCGGGTGCAAGGTCAATGCTAAACTCAATCTAATGCTCTGGTGGTAAACTATTGACATCTTCAGGTAATGCTTCAGGGAACTCACACACAATAGGAACATCTCGTATTACCACTTTTCTTCAAATTCCAATGAGGTATGATCATGAATAACTGGACATCTTCTTTCAAGAGTGCCTTTACTTGGTTGGCAGATATGTTGCTAGGCTTCTCCGTCTCTTCTGGCTCCATGAATTCAATGGTTTTGCTAAAGAAATCTACGCGAACACAATTGGCAGATAGCCAATCCATATCGAGAATCACGTTGATTAGACGTAAAGGTAAACATACTAAGTCAACTCGGAAGTCCCTTCCACAAACATGGATATAAATGTCGAGACAAACATTGGAGGTGTCAATAGAATCACTAGTTGGGGTATTCACAATCAAATCATATTGCAAACAAGACACAGGTAGTCCTAAACGTCTAACACAATCAAGGGACACAAAGGAATGAGTGGCACCACAATCAAATAGCACACATAAATGAGTATCACTTATGAGACACATACCTTGGATCACGTTGTCTTTCTCAGACACTCCTACACCACTAAGGGCAAAGACTCTCCCATTGGATTTAGGTCGGTTGGCTTGGGAACTCTAGTTTCCAAGTTGTGGAGTCTTCCTTGGGTAGGGGCATGTGGTGTTGATGTGGCCTTGATGTTGACAATTAAAACAAGCAATTCCAGCATCTCTACATTCATATGCCATGTGACCCTTTTTACCACACCTGTGACATCAGATAGGAGTAGCTGGATCACCATTATTACCATTTTTGTAGCTCGAGACTTGACTCTTGTCGTTACTATTTTCGTTACTAACTCCTCGTCCATTGGGGTTTCCTCTACCATTCCCATAACTATAATTGTTTCCATTTCCTTTTTCGTTACCACTACTAGCTCATTTTCCAGTTGAAAAACTGTATTGTTGATAATTCAGACGACTTCCAGATTTACTAGGAGGAAAATAGTAAGGTTTTCCTCTATTATGGTGCATAGGCCTCTTGTCCTTAATGGTTCCAGTATTTCGGTAATGTGCCTTTTCAGCACGACTATCCTCATTGTAACACCATGGCCATTACTGTTACCAGTGGTGCTACCTCACGACCTTCTCGCCCCCCTAACCACCCAGTGGAAATAGCGAGCATGGGATTCGAGCCTGGTACTTGGGGAATAAGGCTCAATTGGTAGTGGGACTGTGTGGAGGCGGTACTTATCCCTTAGGTATTGGGCTCGAATACTACGGAAGGCAAAAACTCGCAAGATTTCCATTGGTGGGAAAGAGGGGGGCGAGAAAGTCGTGAGGTAACACCGCTGGTAACGGTAATGGCCGGGGTGTTACACTCATGATAAATCCTACTCTTATTCACTAGGGTAGGAAAGTCACGGATCTCTTCCATTCTAACCTGCTTCTTGATCTCTAGCCTAAGTCCCATTTCAAATTCCATTTCCTTTTTATTATGCATGTCTTCAGGGAAATACTTAACTAAGAACATGTTCTTGAATATAGCCCAAGTAATTGCAGTCCCTGCATTATCTAAACGCTGGCGCGCATTGTCCCACCAATGTTCAGCTTCCTCCGTCAACATAAAGGTTCCCAAATGCACTTTCTGACCTTCGGGACATGCCACTCCTCTGAAAATTTTCTCAACCTCTTGCAACCACTTTTGAGCTCCATTAGGATTACAGTGACCTTCAAACGATGGAGGGTTAGCCTTGTGGAATCGATCCATCACCATGAGCTTATTTATTTGCATATTTCCTTGGCCACCACAATAGGTAGTAGCTTGAGCAACAGCTTGAGCAGCAACCTGTGCAGCTTGAGTAGCAGCTTGCGCAGAGGCTTGTGCAGTAGCTTGAGATTCAGCCAAAGCTTGGAGAGCCTGCACTGTAACTCTTGCCATGGACTCTAGAGCCTCAGCAATCGCAGCGTCATTCCTTCCACTAGCCATCACTACCTACATCAATCAGATAAGCCAATTGAGTATAGTGAGACACTTAAGAGAGTGAGAAACTAACTTAGTTCTACAACACTAACACAATAATGACAATAACCACAAAACACATAACATAGTACACAAGGAAACATAGCGAACACATAACACATTTACGGTCTGATTGGACAAACCAGCTCTGATACCACTAGTGTGATACCCTAAACCCCATGAAAAAAAATTAATTATAATTTCCTTATTTTCAAAACAATGAAATTATTTTTAAATAAATGAATAAGTATAAACTTTCAAACTTTTTTTTATTAAGGTAAAGAGTATCACATAATCGTGAACATATCACATCACTCAAAAATTTCCATCAAACTTAATGACATCGAAATCATAATATCAAACAACAAAATCCTTTTTGAAGTACACATACATAAGTTTAATGATCAATGAAAATATGGTCCCAACCCGATGTCACTATCAGAGCGGGAATTCTCAACAATAAAATATGTTCAAAATAACGTTAACGAAAGATAGATAGTAAAAGTCTTCAAGATAAGACGGCTTTCTATACTTCAAGAGTATTAGTCTTCACCTGCAGCTTGCAGCTTGTCTGCGTCCATCGCAAATGCGAAACACAAACAACGAAGGGTGAGTTTCGAAATTATGTCACAATATAAAATACACGATGAGAACATGCAAACAATCAAATTATCACAACCTCATAAGCATTCAATTAATAATATCGACGGTTCATCAAATTCAATCACAATAAGACAGTCGCAAGGGCGAAATGATATGCATGTCCTATACTCTATACTTCATCATTTGGTACCATTCTACTTCGAAGTACTTGGTTAGGAGGCCTGATACTATGCCACTACAACAGTGGAAAAACAATTCATGAATGGTCAAGTCCTCATAGATCCCCTCAACTCAACCCGAGACACATATACGCGACGGTCGAGGTACTCTTATGTTGCACGGTAGCTCTCGGCCTTAGGGAATAACCCACTAATCCACTTAGGAATTCCCCACTAGATGTACCCCCAAGGTCTATCAGTCTTACCTTACAGTTCAACTGTAGCCCTCCACGATCAGGCTCATTTAGTTGTACTTCCCCGAATCACTAGGTTTGTCACACCCTCCCTATATGATGACAAAATAGCCCTAACTCCAAAATCACAACTCAATATGTTTCAGTTTGACTTCACAACATTCATCATTATATATGTATGTCAGTCAATCATAATAAAATCCCAATATTTTGGTTTACACTACTCACAATGCATAATCCAGTCTTATGAATCACAAAATAAAAGATCAAACAATTAATACATTCAAGAGACATCACAATTTCAATCAAGTAGCAAGAACATGCCAGTACATATCATTTATACAGTAACAGTCAACATGATATTCATTAAATCAGACGGCATGAAATTTGGATATAGATAAATTCACGACCATTCTATAGGTTGCTAAATTATATTTTAGTCATCACTATTACCATTCATATATTATTAATTAATTATTATTACTCAATAGGGCTCAACCGTACGTAGTAAGCCCCGGATGAATATCTGGGAATTACGGTATTGTCGTTCATCCCACGTTATTTTATACTCATAACATCGAACCTCCTCTCACCCTTTACCTCGATTGAAGATTACGCCAAATGAATATGATAAGCTAATTTGTTGCGTCTTCGTCGATTGTCAACTCTAACAATCCGTCAAGGTAATAGAACCATACAACCAAATGAAATTAAAATAAATTATTTACTAAAATAAATAGGTAAAATTTATACTACTTCTAATGTACTCTAAACTATTTTAATATTGTGGATATCTATAACTATATTAATATAAAATGTGTATCTTAGTTGAACTTTTTTTGTAAACAAATAAAATGTTAGAGCAATCTTGTACATCCAATACGTGTGTTTGTGTCATTGGATTAACATTTATGTCATTTTTGTCCTCCTAGGCTTATTCTAGTCCAATTAGAGTTTTTAACCAATCTTGTGCATCCAATACGTATGTTTGTGTCATTGGATTAACATTTAGGTCATTGTCGTCCACCTTAAGCTTATTATACTCCAATTAGGGGTTTTAACCAATCTAGGGCATCCAGAACGTGTGTTTGTGTCATTGGATTTACATTTAGGTCATTTTCGTCCTCCCTAGGCTTATTCTAGTACATTTAGGGTTTTTAACCAATCTTGTGCATCCAATAAGTTCATTTGTATCGTTGGATTAACATTTACGTCATTTTCTTCCCCCCTAGGCTTATTCTAGTCAAATTAGGGCTTTTAGCCAATCTTGTGCATCCAATAGATGTGTTTGTGTCACTGGTTTAACATTTAGGATATTTTCGTCTTTCCTAAGCTTACTCTAGTCCATATAAGGTTTTCAACCAATCTTGTGCATCCAATAAGTTCATTTGTGTCATTGGATTGACATTTAGGTCATTTTCATTATCCCTATGGTTATTCTAGTTCAATTGGGGTTTTTAAGCAATCTTGTGCATCCAATACGTGTGTTTGTGTCATTGGATTAACATTTAGGTCATTGCAGTCCACCCAAAGCTTATTCTAGTCCAATAAGGGTTTTTAAAAAATCTCGTGCATCCAATAAGTGTGTTTGTGTCATTGGATTAACATTTAGGTCATTTTCGTCTGCCCTACACTTATTCTAGTCCAATAAGGGTTTTTAACCAATCATGTGCATCCAAAAAGTTTATTTGTCTCATTGGATTAATATTTAGGTCATTTTCGTTCTCCCTAGGCTTATTCTAGTCCAATTAGGGTTTTTATGAAATCTTGTGCATCCAATACGTGTGTCGGTGTCATTGGATTAACATTTAGGTCATTTTCGTCCTCCTTTGGGTTATTCTAGTCCAATTAAGGTTTTAAACCAATCTTGTAAATCCAAAAAGTTCATTTGTGTCATTGGATTAATCTTTAGGTCATTTTCGTCCTCTAAAGGATTATTCTAGTCCAATTAGGGTTTTTAACCATTCTTGTGCATCCTATATGTGTGTTTGTGTCGTTGGATTAACATTTAGGTCATTTTCATCCTCATTAGTCTTATTCTAGTCAATTTAGGGTTTTTAACCAATCTTTTGCATCCAATAAGTTCTTTTGTTTCTTCGAATTAACATTTAGGTTATTTTTGTCCACCCGAGGCTAATTCTAGTCCAATTAGGGATTTTAACCAATCTAGTGCATCCAATACGTGTGTTTGTATCGTTGGATTAACATTTAGGTCATTGTCGTCCTCCCTAGGCTTATTATAGTCCAATTAGGATTTTTAACCAATCTTGTGCATGCAATACATGTGTCTGTGTTATTGGGTTAACATTTAGGTCATTTTCGTCCTCCCTATGACTATTCTAGTCCAATTAAAGATTTTAACCAATCTTGTTCATCCAATGGGAGTGTTTGTGTCATTGGAATTACGTTTAGGTCATGTTCGACCTCCCTAGGCTTATTCTAGTCCGATTAGGGTTTTTAACCTAACTAGGGCATCCAATTGGTGTGTTTGTTACATTGTATTAACATTTAGGTAATTTTCATGTTCTCTAAGCTTATTCTAGACCATTTACGGTTTTTAACCAATATTTTGTATCCAATTAGTTCATTTGTGTCATTGGATTAACATTTATGTCATTTTCTTCCTCCTTAGGCTTATTCTAGTCCAATTAGGGTTTTTAACCAATCTTGTGCATATAATAAGTTCGTTTGTGACATTTGAGGAAAATTAAGGTCGTTTTCATCCTCCCTATGCTTATTCTAGTGCAATTACGGTTTTTAACCAATCTTGTGCATCCAATATGTGTGTTTGTGTCATTTGACTAACATTTAGGTCGTTTTTGTCATCCATAAGCTTATTCTAGACCATTTAAGGTTTTTAACCAATCTTGTATGTCCAATAATTTTATTGGTATCATTCGATTATCGTTTTAGTCGTTTTCGTCATCCCTATGTTTATTTTAGTCCAACTACAATTTTTAAACAATCTTGTGCATCCAATACGTGTTTTGTCTCATTGGATTAACATTTTTGTCATTTTCGCCCTCCCTAGGCTTATTCTTGTACAATTTTGGTCATTTTCGGCATCCCTAGGCTTATTATTTTCCAATTAGGGTTTTTAACCAATCTTGTTCATCCAATTGGTGTGTTTGGATCAATGGATTATCATTTAGGTCATTTTCGTTCTCCCTAGGCTTATTCTAATCCGATTAGGTTTGTTAACCTAACTCGTGCATCCAATAGGTGTGTTTGTGGCATTGGATTAACATTTATGTTATTTTAGTCCTCCCTAAGCTTATTCTAGACCATTTAGGGATTTTTTACCAATCTTGTGCGTCCAATAAGTTTATTTTTATCATTCGAATAATATTCTAGTCGTTTTCGTCATTCCTAGACTTATTCTAGTCGAATTACGGTTTTTAACCAATCTTGTGCATCCAATGCATGTGTTCGTGTCATAGGATTAACCTTTAGGTGATTTTCATCCTCCATAGGCTTATTCTACTCCAATTAGGGTTTTTAACCAATCTTGTGCATCCAATAAGTGTGTTTGTGTCATTGGATTACCATTTAGGTCATTTTTGTCTTCCTCGGGCTTATTCTAGTCCAATTATGGTTTTTAACCAATCTTGTGTATCGAATAATTTCATTTGTGTCATTGAATTAACATTTAGGTTATTTTCATCCTCCCTAGGCTTATTGTAGTTCCATTAGTATTTTTAACCAATCTTGTAAATCAAATATGTTTGTTTATGTTATTTGATAAACATTTAGGCCATTTTCGTCCTCCCTAGGCTTATTCTAATCCATTTAGGAATTTTAACCAATCTTATGCATCCGATAAGTTCATTTGCGTCATTAGATTAACATTCAACCAATAGGTGTGTTTGTGTCATTGGATAAACATTTAGTTCATTTTTGTTGTCTCTATGCTTATTCTTGTCCAATTAGAGATTTTAAAATATCTTGTGCATCCAATAATTTCATTTGTGTCATTGTATTAACATTTTGGTCATTTTCGTCTTCCCTAGGCTTATTCTTGTCCAATTAAGGTTTTAAACCAATCTTGTGATTCCAATAGGTGTGTTTGATTCATTGGTTAACATTTAGGTCATTTTCGTCCTCCCTATGCTTATTTTTATCCAATTAGGGTTTTTAACCAATCTTGTGCATCCAATAAGTTCATTTGTGTAAATGGATGAACATTGAGGTCATTTTCGTCCTCTCTAGGCTTATTCTTGGGCAATTAGGGTTTTAACCAATCTTGTGCCTCCAATAGGTGTGTTTGTGGTATTGGATGAAGATTTAGGTCATTTTCATCCTCCCTAGGCTTAATCTAGTCCAATTAGGGTTTTCAACCAATCTTGTGCATCCAATAAGTTCATTTGTTTCATTAGATTAACATTTAGGTCATTCACATCCTCCCTAGGCTTGTTCAATCTTTTGCATCAAATATATTTATTTGTGTCATCAGATTAACATTTAGGTCATTTTCGTCCACTCCAGGCTTATTCTAGTCCAATTAGGGTTTTTATTCATTCTTGTGCATCCAATTCGTGTGTTTGTGACATTGGATAATTACATAGCGTAATTTCATCCTCCCTAGGATTATTCTAGTCTATTTGGGGTTTTTAACCAATCTTGTGCATCCAATACGTGTGTTTGTGTCATTGGATTAACATTTTGGCCATTTATATCCTCCCTAGGCTTATTGTAGTCCAATTAGGGTTTTTCACCAATCTTGTGCCTCCAATAGGTGTGTTTGTGTCATTGGATTACCATTTACGTCATTTTAATCAATCTTGTGCATATAATAAGTTCATTTGTGTTGTTGGATTAACATTTAGGTCATTTTCGTCCTCCTTAGGCTTATTCAAACCTATTTAGGAATTTTAACCAATCTTATGCCTCCAATAAGTTCATTTGTGGCTTTGGATTAACATATAGGTCATTTTCATCCTCCCTAGGCATATTCTAGTCCATTTAGGGTTTTTATCCAATCTTGTGCATCTAATAAGTTCATTTGTGTCATTGGATTAACATTTAGTTTATATTCGTCCTCGTTATGCATCTTGTAGTCCAATTAGGGTTTTTATCCAATCTTGTGCATCAAATATGTATGTTTGTGTGATTGGATTAACATTTAGGTCATTTTCTTCCTACCAAGGGTTAATTAAGTCAATTTAGGGGTTTTCACCAATATTGAGCATCCAATAAATTCATTTGTCTTTGGATTAACATTTAGGTCATTTCCGTCTTCCCTAGGCTTATTCTAGTCAAATTACAGTTTTTAACCAATCTTGTGCCTCAAATATGTTTGTTTGTGTTATCAGATTAACATTTAGGTCATTTTCGTCCTCCCTAGGCTTATACTAGTCCAATTAGGGTTTTGAATCAATCTTGTGCATCTAATACGTGTGTTTGTGTCATTGGATTTACAATTAGGTCATTTTCGTCCTCCCTAGGCTTATTTTAGTCCAATTAGAGTTTTTAACCAATCTTTTGCATCCAATAAGTTCATTTGTGTCATTGGATTAACATTTAGCTTATTTTTGTCCTACCTAGGCTTATTCTAGTTCAGTTTCGGCTTTTAACCAATCTTGTGCATCAAAATGTTTGTTTGTGTTATTGAATTAACATTGAGTTCATTTTCGTTTTTCCTAGGCTTATTCTATTCCATTTAGGAATTTTAACTAATCTTGTGCATCCAATAAGTTCATTTGTGTCATTGGATTAATATTTAGGTAATTTTCATCCTCCATAGGTTTCTTCTAGTCCATTTAGTGTTTTTAACCAATCTTGTGCATTCAATAAGCTCGTTTATGTCATTGGATTAACATTTAGGTCATTTTCGTCCTCCCTAGGCTAATTGTAGTCCAATTAGGATCTTTAACCAATATTGTGCATCAAATATGTTTATTTGTTTCATTGGAGTAACATTTAGGTCATTTTGATCCTCCTTAGGCTAATTCTAGTCCATTTCGGGTTTTTAACCAATCTTGCGCATCCAATAAGTAAATTTGTATCATCAGATATCCATTTAGGTCATATCCGTCCTCCCTATGCTTCTTCTAGTCCAATTAGTATTTTTGTCCAATATTGTGCATCAAATATGTTTATTTGTGTTATTGGATTAACATTTAGGTCATTTTCGTCACCCTTATGCTTAATCTAGTCCATTTAGAGTTTTTAACCAATCTCGTGCATCCAATAAGTTTATTTGTGTCATAGAATTAACATTTATGTCATTTTCGCCCACCCTAGGCTTATTCAAATCTAATAAGGGTTTTTAACCAATCTTGTGTACAAATATGTTTATTTGTGTCGTTGGATAAACATTTAGGTCATTTTCGTCCTCCCTAGGCTTATTTTAGTCTAGCTAGAGTTGTTAACGAATCTTGCGCATCCAATTGGTGTGTTTGTGTCATTGGATTAATATTTAGGTTATTTTCATCATCCTTATGCTTATTCTTGTCCATTTATGGTTCTTAGCCAATCTTGTGCATCCAATAAGTTCATTTGTGCCATTTGATTAACATTTACGTCATTTTCGTCCTCTCTATGCTTATTTAGTTCAATTAGGGTTTTTAACCAATGTTGTGCATTAAATATTTTTGTTTGTGTCATTGGATTAACGTTTGGGTCATTTTCATCCTCCCTAGCCTTAATCTAGTCCATTTAGGGTTTTTAACCAATCTTGTGCATCCAATAAGTTCATTTGTGTCATTGGATTAACATTTTGGTCATTTTCGTCCTCCCTTGGCTTATTCTAGTCCCATTAGTATTTTTAACTAATCTTGTGCATAAAATATGTTTGTTTGTGTCATTGGATACACATTTAGGTCATATTCGTCCTCCCTAGGCTTATTTTATTCCAACTAGAGTTTTTAACCAATCTTGTGTATCCAATAGGTGTCTTTGTGTCATTGGATTAACATTTTGGTCGTTTTCATCATTCCTAGGCTTATTCTACTCCATTTGCGGTTTTTAACCTATCTTGTGCATCCAAAAAGTTTATTTGTGTCATTGGATTAACATTTAGTTCATTTTCGTCCTCCCTAGGCTTATTCTAATTCATTTAGGGTTTTTAACCAATCTTGTGCATCCAATAAGTTCGTTTGTATCATTGGATTAGTATTTAGGTCATTTTCATCCTCCCTAGGCTTATTATAGTCCAATTAGGGTTTTTAACCAATCTTGTGCATGAAATATGTTTGTTTGTGTCATTGGATTAACATTTAGGTCATTTTCGTCCTCCCTAGGCTTATTCTAGACCCAATAGGGTTTTTAACAAATCTTGTGCATCCAATAGGTGTGTTTGTGTCATTGGATGAACATTTAGGTCATTTTCGTCCTCCCTAGGCTTATTCTAGACCCAATAGGGTTTTTAACAAATCTTGTGCATCCAATAGGTGTGTTTGTGTCATTGGATGAACATTTAGGTCATTTTCGTCCTCCCTAGGCTTATTCTAGACCCAATAGGGTTTTTAACAAATCTTGTGCATCCAATAGGTGTGTTTGTGTCATTGGATGAACATTTAGGTCATTTTCGTCCTCCCTAGGCTTATTCTAGACCCAATAGGGTTTTTAACAAATCTTGTGCATCCAATAGGTGTGTTTGTGTCATTTGATTAACATTTAGGTTATTTTCGTGTTCCCTAGTCTTTTTCTAGTCCAATAAGGGTTTTTAACCAATCTTGTGCATCAAATATGCTTGTTAGTGTCATTGGACTTACATTTACATCATTTTTGTCCTCCCTAGGCTTATTCAAATTCATTTAGGGTTTTTAACCAATCTTGTGCATCCAATAAGTTCAGTTGTATCATTGGATTAGTATTTAGCTCATTTCCGTCCTCCAAAGGCTTATTCTAGTCCAATTAGAGTTTTAAACCAATCTAGTGCATCAAATATGTTTGTTTGTGTCATTGGATTAACATTTAGGTCATTTTCGTCATCTCTAGGCTTATTCTAATCCATTTAGGGTTTTTGACCAATCTTGTGCATCCAATAAGTTCATTTGTGTCATTGCATTAACATTTAGGTCATTTTCGCGCTCCCTAGGCTTATTCTAGTCCCATTAGTAAATTTAACTAATCTTGTGCATCAAATATGTTTGTTTGTGTCATTGGATACACAATTAGGTCATTTTCGTCCTCCCTAGGGTTATTTTAGTCCAATTAGTGTTTTTAACCAATCTTGTGCATCCGATAGGTGTCTTTGTGTCATTGGATTAACATTTTTGACGTTTTCATCGTTCCTATGCTTATTCTAATCCATTTGCGGTTTTTAACCAATCTTGTGCATCCAATGAGTTTATTTGTGTCATTGGATTAACATTTAGTTCATTTTTTTCCTCCCTTGCCTTATTCTAATTAATTTAGGGTTTTTAACCAATCTTGTGCATCCAATAAGTTTGATTGTATCATTGGATTAGTATTTAGCTCATTTTCTTCCTCCGTAGGCTTATTCTAGTCCAATTAGGATTTTTAACCAATCTTGTGCATCAAATATGTTTGTTTGTGTCATTGGATTAACATTTAGGTCATTTTCGTCTTCCCTAGGCTTATTCTAGACCCAAAAGGGATTTTAACCAAATTTGTCCATCCAACAAGTGTGTTTGTCTCATTGGATTAACATTATGTTTATTTCGTCTTCCCAAGGCTTTTTCTAGTCCAATAAGGGTTTTTAACCAATCTTGTGCCTGAAATATGCTTGTTTGTGTCATTGGACTTACATTTACGTCATTTTCGTCCTCCCTAGACTTATTCTAATTCATTTAGGGTTTTTAACCAATCTTGTGCATCCAATAAGTTCGTTTGTATCATTGGATTAGTATGTAGCTCATTTTTGTCCTCCAAAGACTTATTCTAGTCCAATTAGGGTTTTTAACCAATCTAGTGCATCAAATATGTTTGTTTGTGTCATTCGATTAACATTTAGGTCATTTTCGTCATCCATAGGCTTATTCAAATCCGTTAAGGGTTTTTGACCAATCTTTTGCATCCAATAAGTTCATTTGTGTCATTGGATTAATATTTAGGTAATTTTCATCCTCCTTAGCCTTATTATAGTCCAATAAAGGTTGTTAACCAATCTTGTGCATCCAACTAAGGTTTGTTACCATATTGGGCATCCAATGAGTTCATTTCTGTCATTGGATTAACATTTCCATCATTTTCGTCCTCCCTAGGCTTATTTTAGTCCAAATAGAGTTTTTAACCAATCTTGTTAATCCGATAGGTGTGTTTGTGTCATTGGATTAACATTTAGGTCATTTTCATCCTCCCTAGTTTTATTCTAGTCCATTTAGGGTTTTTAATCAAACTTGTGCTTCCAATAAGTTCATTTGTGTAATTGGATTTACATTTAGGTCATTTTCGTCGTACCTAGGCTTATTCTAGTCCAATTAGGTTTTTAACCAATCTAGTGTATCAAATATGTTTATTTGTGTTATTGGATTAACATTTAGGTCATTTTCGTTCTCCCTTGACTTATTCTAATCCATTTAGCGTTTTTAACCAATCATGTGCATCCAAAAAATTTATTTGTGTCATTGGATTAATATTTAGGTCATTTTCGTTCTTCCTAGGCTTATTCTAGTCCAATAAGTGTATTTAACCAATCTTATGCATTCAATAGGTGTGTCTGCGTCATTGGGTTAACATTTAGGATATTTTCATCCTCCCTAAGCATATTCTAGTCCCTTTAGGGTTTTTAACCATTCTTGTGCATCCAATACGTGTGTTTGTGTTATTGGATTAACATTTAGGTCATTTTCGTCTTCTCTAGGCTTATTCTAGTCCAATTAGGGTATTTAACCAATCTTGTGCATCGAATAGGTGTGTTTGTGTCATTGGATTAACATTTAGGTCATTTTCGTCTTCTCTAGGCTTATTCTAGTCCAATTAGGGTATTTAACCAATCTTGTGCATCGAATAGGTGTGTTTGTGTCATTGGATTAACATTTAGGTCATTTTCGTCTTCTCTAGGCTTATTCTAGTCCAATTAGGGTATTTAACCAATCTTGTGCATCGAATAGGTGTGTTTGTGTCATTGGATTAACATTTAGGTCATTTTCGTCTTCTCTAGGCTTATTCTAGTCCAATTAGGGTTTTTAAACCATCCTTTGGGTCCAATAGGTGTCACTACAAGAAATTTTGAGTTTTGCGATAGATGGATTGCGACGGCTGCCAAAAAACCGCCGCAGCTCTCTCTTTGCGACACTTCCTACGACGGTGCTAAACAACCGCCGCTGCATTTCTAAGCAAAACCAAGAGGCGCTAGTTTTTTTCCAATCCCGCGTCCCATTTTTTGCAAGTCCCGCTCTCTAAAATTCTTCTCATATCTCTGTGACCCTTTTCTCCCAAAACCAAAAACCCCTTTCTCCCAAATTTGGTTCCCTCAAAATTCCCAAACCCCTCGATCTCCCTATGCGGAAGTTTGATCTCTCCATATCTGGAATTGAAGCAATTCCTCTTCTATGCGGTAAGCTTCATGACATTTATCTTTTAATGCTTGGTGTTGGTTGATAGTGAATCTCATTAGCTGGGCATTTTATTTGTGTTCTTGTATACAATATGATTTTCTTCGTTACAAAGGGTTTGCAACACCTAACTTACAAGAAATTTTATTCAAAATCGTGATTTCCAAAGTCTCGGTGTTCTGATTTGCTTCCCTCAAATCTCTGAAATCCCTAAAACTTCAATCTCCCCCAAATATCCTTGCTTTCACAATTTCACTTTTATATCTTACTAGCTTTCCATTCAATCTCCGTTTGTTGCAACTTATGGTACGATTTCCTTTTCGTTGTTAGGGTTTTGATTACACTGTTCTAAGGGTGTTAATTTTTTGCTTTGAATGCCATTTCTGTGAAACAGGAGGAGAATGGCCGCATGTAGTGTTACTGAATGACGAGGTACTTTCAGTTTTCTGTGTATTGTATTTATTTCAACTTATTTTCTGCTTTCTGATATTTATATTCTCTTCTATTTATGTTCTCTTTTCTGGGGTTTGGTATTTTCATTTGCATTCATTTATCAATTTGTGTTCTCTTCTAAACACAGTGATCACTATGGATAATAGGTGAGCTTACAAGTTATGCTAGCTAAGATTAGAGATACAAACTTATATACAATCCCAAATTTTAACCAAGCATAGTAGTTTTACAACCTATCATTTTGCCCATGTTTAGAATATGTTACTGTATGGGTTAGTTTTGTATACACTGATAATGATGAGTTGATGTTTCAAGTGTTTAAAGTTATGATCATGAAACAATTTGCAACCTATCATGTCTCTGTTTAATGGTTATTCCATTTGTGAAGTTGGCAAGGATGCAACTGGTATTGCTGGTACTTATTCTTTCTCTATGTGTCATGGATATTTTTATCACATGGATGCAGCTGGTATTGCTGATACTTTTTCTTTCCCCAATGTAAGTTTCATAAATTAATTTTTTTTAAATAAAAAAATTGAGCATATAAGAGTTTGATGTCTATCCTTTGACTATTAACTCTTTATTATGTTGTGAACAATACACCCACATTTAGGAGAATTATCATAAATGGGTCAAAATAAATGTTTTCAAGATTGCCATATATTTATTCTCTATTGAACTGCATGTGGTTTGGGACACCTTTATATCACCTAATAATGTGTTGGTTACAACTGTTAATTCAATTGGAGCAGCTTTTCAGTTTGTGTACATTGTTCTGTTCTTAGTGTATGCTGAGAAAGCAAGAAAGGTTGGTTAATTTATTGATAATATGGAAATTTGTAACAAATTTTACATAAAACATAGGTTTGTTAATTGTAACTGATATGTGCTATTGTATACTGTCATTTGATAGGTGAGAATGTTTGGATTATTGCTGGCAGTTTTGGGAATATGTGGGATCATACTAGTTGGGAGTTTGAAAATAACCTATAGTTCCATGCGCCGAATGTTTGTTGGATTCTTGAGTTGTGCTTCTCTGATTTCAATGTTTGCCTCTCCATTGTTTATAATCGTAAGTTTTACACTTCCTAGATATATCAATGTAATACTGAGTTTTACTAGTTTTCAAGTTTGGTGAAATTATTTATCTATATAATTTCACAGAAATTGGTCATTCGCACGAAGAGTCTCGAGTTTATGCCATTTTGTCTTTCGCTTTCCACATTCCTAATAAGCGCCTCATTCCTTCTTTATGGGTTGCTCAGTGATGATGCTTTCTTTTATGTAAGAGTCTTTTTTCAGCTCATTTTTTTCTGTTTCTTTCTGAAATATTCATTTTAGTTTCGGAACTCAAATGTTTATTCTGTTGGCTTATATTTGTATACCTACATTTGTGTTTGATATTTTAGGTACCAAATGAGATAGGTACTGTTTTGGCAATCATACAATTGGTATTGTGTTTGATATCTAGTAATGAATCTAGAGACACCTTGATAATGTCATGTGGATAATCTACATTGCTGAGATCTGACAAAAGCAAAGGTGAACACAAATTTTATGATTAATACAACACTAATTTGGATTACTGATGAGAAGCATTGATGATTAATACAACACTAGTAGACACAACATAACTAGAGCTAGAGTTCCATGGCATTGAGAAGAATGAAAGTGATAAGGCTTTACTCTAAGGTTTCTTAGGTTTGTAATAGGAGCCTATTGTTATGTTTTTTTGCCTTTACTTGAATTGCTAGTTGAACTTGTGTGGTATGTAAAGTTGTGAAAATTGATAAATAAAAAAAGGTAATTTGTTCTAAGGTTGGTATTCATTTTTTTTATTGTAGTCTAAGTTACAGACTCTCATCTCTTTTTTGATCTTGATTCGATTTCATTCGTAAATATTTTTCTTGCAATGTTTTAAATTTCAGGAATTTTTCAGAGTTAGATTCACTGATTTTGGATCTCATTTGAGTGTTGTTGTTCATTTTCACTTGGTAAGTTTTCGATCTCGTGACCTACATATTGTTAATTTGTTAGTGATTGTTGCTTTTAGATTTTAGTTCCATTTTACAATGAATTTCACTGATTGTTGCGATATTAGATATCAAGAAAGCTTACGACTCCTATCAATAATTTTAGCTTTGATTTTGGTTCTTCAAATATTTCAGCCTTAGAAGAGTTCGTTTCCTTCTAATTGTCTTTTCCTACACTATACTGTCATGTAGTCATTCAATTCAAGTTTGAACTATTGTTTACCAAGTGCACCGTTGGTCCTAAACAACATCAATGTTTCCTAAAGGACCTTTGATTACATTAGACCTACTTTCCCTTTTCATAATACTAAATTTTTAGTTTTAGATTTTACATGAAAATTGAATTAGGCGTAAGACAGATACAATGATAACTGAAGTTGATATGTTGAAGGAGCAAATTGCTTTCTTGATGCAAATGCAAAATTCTAGAAACAAACAGGTAAAATTATTTTCATAGCAAACCTATTTAAAAAATCTTGTGAGAACTGTTTGTCTTTGATTAAAAATATCAATTGTGTAAAGATTTCTTATAGCTATAAGAGAAATTTATTTAATTAGTTTTGACAATATTTATCAATATTCATTGAGGTTAATATATACTTTTTTTTCTTTAGGCAATGGACATAAAATCGCCAATAGATGGTAGACATTCATCTGAGTCCAGCCACCAACTTGATGATCGTGGAACAACATCATTAGGGACTAATTAGATATTTGGATGAACTTCTAAGTTTGATGGAGTTGTTTTTTTGTATTGTTAGCTACTCCACTAATTAATGTTTTGAATATTTAAACTATTTTATTTATTGTAATAGTTAACTTCAATGTATGAATTGGTGTAATTTCTTTTGAAAAAATTATATAAATTGGATTTAGGTACAATAGTTATTAATTATGTATTTAAATTATGTGGATGGTATTTATGAATATTTTTTATTTTAATTGATTAAAAATAGGAAAAAAATTGTATCATATTTTTTATTTTAAATTATTAGGTTTGCGACGGTTCAAACTGTCTCAAAGTAAATATAGCGACGGTTGATAACTGTCGTAATTGTGCAGAAAAAATAAATTTGAGTTTTTTCTAAGTGTCGCAAAATATATTTAGAGGCGGTTGTGAACCGTCGCAAAAGTTGGCGGCGGTTGGAACGACGGTTTTGTGAACCGTCGCAAAATGGCCTCGCGACGCACGAATCTGCGACAGTTGCAGAACAGTCGCAAACATCAAATTGCAACAGTTAAAACCGCCGCAAACCCTTTTTTAACCGCCGCAAAATGTTTTTTTTCTTGTAGTGTGTGTTTGTTTCATTGGATTAACATTTAGGTCATTTTCATCCTCCTTAGGCTTATTCTTGTCCATATAGGGTTTTTAACCAATCTTGTGCATCAAATATGTTTGTTTGTGTCATTGGATTCACATTTAGGTCATTTTCAACCTCCGTAGGCTTCTTTTAGTCATATTAGAGTTTTTAACGAATCTTGTGCAACCAATAAGTGTCTTTGTGTCATTGGATTAACATTTAGGTCATTTTCGTCTTCCCTAAGCTTATTCTAGACCCAATAGGGATTTTAACCAATCTTGTCCATCCAACAGGTGTGTTTGTCTCATTGGATTAACATTTAGGTTATTTTCGTCTTCCCTAGGCTTTTTCTAGTCCAATAAGGGTTTTTAACCAATCTTGTGCATGAAATATGCTTGTTTGTGTCATTGGACTTACATTTACGTCATTTTCGTCCTCCCTAGGCTTATTCTAATTCATTTAGGGTTTTTAACCAATCTTGTGCATCCAATAAGTTTGTTTGTATCATTGGATTAGTATGTAGCTCATTTTTGTCCTCCAAAGGCTTATTCTAGTCCAATTAGGGTTTTTAACCAATCTAGTGCATCAAATATGTTTGTTTGTGTCATTCGATTAACATTTAGGTCATTTTCGTCATCCCTAGGCTTATTCAAATCCGTTTAGGGGTTTTGACCAATCTTTTGCATCCAATAAGTTCATTTGTGTCATTGGATTAATATTTAGGTAATTTTCGTCCTCCTTAGGCTTATTATAGTCCAATTAAGGTTTTTAACCAATCTTGTGCATCCAATAAGTTCATTTGTGTCATTGGATTAATATTTAGGTAATTTTCGTCCTCCTTAGGCTTATTATAGTCCAATTAAGGTTTTTAACCAATCTTGTGCATCCAATTAAGGTTTGTTACCATATTGGGCATCCAATAAGTTCATTTCTGTCATTGGAATAACATTTCCATCATTTTCGTTCTCCCTAGGCTTATTTTAGTCCAAATAGTGTTTTTAACCAATCTTGTTAATCCGATAGGTGTGTTTGTGTCATTGGATTAACATTTAGGTCATTCTTATCCTCCCTAGTTTTATTCTAGTCCAATTAGGGTTTCTAATAAAACTTGTGCTTCCAATAAGTTCATTTGTGTCATTGGATTTACATTTTGGTCATTTTCGTCCTCACTAGGCTTATTATAGTCCAATTAGGTTTTTAACCAATCTAGTGTATCAAATATGTTTATTTGTGTTATTGGATTAACATTTAGGTCATTTTCGTTCTCCCTTGACTTATTCTAATCCATTTAGGGTTTTTAACCAATCATGTGCATCCAAAAAATTTATTTGTGTCATTGGATTAATATTTAGGTCATTTTCGTTCTTCCTAGGCTTATTCTAGTCCATTTAGGGTTTTTAATCAAACTTGTGCTTCCAATAAGTTCATTTGTGTCATTGGAAATACATTTAGGTCATTTTCGTCCTCCCTAGGCTTATTCTAGTGCAATTAGGTTTTTAACCAATCTAGTGTATCAAATATGTTTATTTGTGTTATTTGATTAACATTTAGGTCATTTTCGTTCTCCCTTGATTTATTCTAATCCATTTAGGGTTTTTAACCAATCATGTGCATCCAAAAAATTTATTTGTGTCATTGGATTAATATTTAGGTAATTTTCGTTCTTCCTAGGCTTATTCTAGTCCAATAAGTGTATTTAACCAATCTTATGCATTCAATAGGTGTGTCTGCGTCATTGGATTAACATTTAGGATATTTTCATCCTCCCTAAGCATATTCAAGTCCCTTTAGGGTTTTTAACCATTCTTGTGCATCCAATACGTGTGTTTGTGTAATTGGATTAACATTTAGGTCATTTTCGTTCTCTCTAGGCTTATTCTAGTCCAATTAGGGTTTTTAAATCATCCTTTGGGTCCAATAGGTGTGTTTGTTTCATTGGCTTAACATTTAGGTCATTTTCATCCTCCTTAGGCTTATTCTAGTCCATATAGGGTTTTTAACCAATCTTGTGCATCCAATAAGTTCATTTGTGTCAATGGATTAACATTTAAGTCATTTTCATCCTCCCTAGGCTTATTCAAGTCCCATAAGTATTTATAACCAATCTTGTGCATCAAATATATTTGTTTGTGTCATTGGATTCACATTTAGGTCATTTTCATCCTCCCTAGGCTTATTTTAGTCATATCAGAGTTTTTAACGAATCTTGTGCAACCAATAAGTGTCTTTGTGTCATTGGATTAACATTTAGGTCATTTTCGTCTTCCCTAGGCTTATTCTAGACCCAATAGGGATTTTAACCAATCTTGTCCATCCAACAGGTGTGTTTTTCTCATTGGATTAACATTTAGGTTATTTTCGTCTTGCCTAAGCTTTTTCTAGTCCAATAAGGGTTTTTAACCAATCTTGTGCATGTAATATGCTTGTTTGTGTCATTGGACTTACATTTACGTCATTTTCGTCCTCCCTAGGCTTATTCTAATTCATTTAGGGTTTTTAACCAATCTTGTGAATCCAATAAGTTTGTTTGTATCATTGGATTAGTATGTAGCTCATTTTTGTCCTCCAAAGGCTTATTCTAGTCCAATTAGGGTTTTTAACCAATCTAGTGCATCAAATATGTTTGTTTGTGTCATTCGATTAACATTTAAGTCATTTTCGTCATCCCTAGGCTTATTCAAATCCGTTTAGGGTTTTTGACCAATCTTTTGCATCCAATAAGTTCATTTGTGTCATTGGATTAATATTTAGGTAATTTTCGTCCTCCTTAGGCTTATTATAGTCCATTTAAGGTTTTTAACCAATCTTGTGCATCCAATTAAGGTTTGTTACCATATTGGGCATCCAATAACTTCATTTCTGTCATTGGATTAACATTTAGGTCATTTTCATCCTCCCTAGTTTTATTCTAGTCCATTTAGGGTTTTTAATCAAACTTGTGCTTCCAATAAGTTCATTTGTGTCATTGGAGTTACATTTAGGTCATTTTCGTCCTCCCTAGGCTTATTCTAGTCCAATTAGGTTTTCATCCTCATTAGGCTTATTCTTGTCCATATAGGGTTTTTAACCAATCTTGTGCATCCAATAAGTTCATTTGTGTCAATGGATTAACATTTAAGTAATTTTCGTCCTCCCTAGGCTTATTCAAGTCCCATAAGTATTTATAACCAATCTTGTGCATCAAATATGTTTGTTTGTGTCATTGGATTCCCATTTAGGTCATTTTCATCCTCCCTAGGCTTATTTTAGTCCAATTAGAGTTTTTAACGAATCTTGTGCAACCAATAAGTGTCTGTGTTATTGGATTAACATTTAGGATATTGTCATCCTCCCTAACCATATTCTAGTCCCTTTAGGGTTTTTAACCATTCTTGTGCATCCAATAAGTGTGTTTGTGTTATTGGATTAACATTTAGGTCATTTTCGTCCTCTCTAGGCTTATTCTAGTCCAATTAGGGTTTTTAAATCATCCTTTGGGTCCAATATGTGTGTTTGTGTCATTGGATTAACATTTAGGTCATTTTCATCATCCTTATGCTTATTCTAGTCCATTTAGGGGTTTTAACCAATCTTGTGCATCCAATAAGTTCATTTGTGTCATTGGATTAACATTTAGGTCATTTTCGTCCTCTCTAGGCTTATTGGATTAACATTTTGATCATTTCAGTCCTCCCTAAGTTTATTTTAATCCATTTAGGGTTTTTAACCAATCATTTACATCTAAAAAGATTATTTGTATCATTGGATTTATATTTAGGTCATTTTCGTTCTCCCTAGGCTTATTCTAGTCCAATCAGGGGTTTTAACAAATCTAGTGCATCCAATACGCGTGTTTGTGTTATTGGATTAACATTTACGTCATTTTCGTCGTCTTTAGGCTTATTCTATTCCAATTAGGGTTTTTAAATAATCCTTTGGGTCCAATAGGTGTGTTTGTGTCATTGGATTAACATTTAGGTCATTTTCATCCTCCTTAGGCTTATTCTAGTCCATTTATGGTTTTTAACCAATCTTGTGCTTCATATAAGTTCATTTGTGTCATTGGATAAACATTTAGGTCATTTTCGTCCTCTTTAGTCTTATTCTAATCCATTTGGGATTTTAACCAATCTTGTGCATCAAATAAGTTCATATGTGTTATTGGATAAATATTTAGGTCATTTTCGTCTGCCCTTGGCGTTTTCTAGTCCAATGAGTGTTTTTAATCTATCTTGTGCATCAAATATGCTTGTTTGTATCATTGGATTAACATTTAGGTCACTTTCGTCCTCCCTAGTCTTATTCTAATTCATTTGGAGTGTTATTGTTTTTAACCAAACTTGGACATCCAATACATTTATATGTGTTATTGGATTAGCATTAGGTCATTCTCATCCTCCCTAGGCTTATTATAGACGAATCAGGGTTTTTAACCAATCTTGTGCATCAAATATGTTTATTTGTGTCATTGAATTAACATTTTAGTCATTTTTGTCCTCCCTAGGCTTATTCTAGTCCAATTAGTATTTCTAAGAAATCTTTGTAAGACATATGCCTCCTTGATCATGATTTTGATATAATTTCCAAACATACAATGTATATGCATTATTTGATTGATCTAACGATTGGAATTGAGAAACATTTCAGGAAAATAAACAAACACTACACACTTGGACAAAAATTGGAACTCAAGCAATCAAACAAAGATGGATGATGTCCTACAAGGCTTGAAGACTGATGTACAAGAGTGTCTAGTGTTAATAGGGTCAATTAGGTAGACTTAATCCTAATGAGTTCTCATATAGTATTTGCCAATGAAATCATAAAATAAGTTTTAATCAATCAAGTAATAAATCAATTGATAAATCAATTGAGCAATCGATTGTCAGACTCACAGAATAAAGGTTTCACTAAGTTAATCGATTGGGAAATCGATTACTTAAAATGTTTTATCGAAACTTGTGTTCTGTGTTTAAACAAATCAATTGGACAATCGATTTGCACATCAATTGAGTAATCGATTTAGTGATTGACAAAACCAAGCTCATACTGAGTCAATCGATTGGCAAATCGATTATGAAAATACTTTTTCATCAGACATGTGTTCTGTGATCAACGAAATCGATTGGACAATCAATTGAAAAAAGTTTCTTAAGTTGCAAGCTTTGCACTAATCGATTAGATAATTGATTGATATATGTTTCTTGTGTTGCAAGCTTTGCATTAATCGATTGAAAGAACTGACTGGTTAATCATTTATCAAGAACATATTGCTTAATCAATTGGCATATCGATTTTAACTAAATAGCTAAGCTACTGTAACCAGCCAAATCGATTGTCAAATCGATTGGAGTAAAATGTCTATGTTACAGGAAGTATTTAGCCCATTGCCAAATCGATTATGTTAATATATGAATCAAAGGAGTAATCGATTGTTTTGATCTCGTTGTTTGAACAAAACAAGTATAATCGATTAGTCAATTGATTCTGATACAAACTGAGTATCAGTCTCTGATAAGTGCATTAAAGGAATCGATTAGGAAATCGATTAGTTCTTATATTTTCAAGATTCAAGAAAAACAAGACACGCGATAATCGATTGGGTAATCGATTAAGCTGGTATCAAACTTTAATAAAATCGATTACAAAATCGATTTATATAATTTTTTTCTGAAAATATATAAATTGAATCAATCACAATTTTTTGATAACAATCATAACACTTTTTCATAAACACAGTAGACTGAAAAACACCTTGAGAGAAAAATTGTTACAACACACAAATACTCATTGGCTAATACTTTTGTGTGAGATCTTACATTGTGATTGAGTCAAATTTTCTTAGTATTCTTTAATTCTTTGTGAAAGAACAATTTCTCTAATTGAAGTTTTGGAAATCCAGTAGTGTACACTGGTGGTTATGTTTTATGATACTTGTGGTCATCTAAAAGAAACCTCAGCTTGATCTCGCTAGAGTTTAACGAGTAACTCTTAGGGATAGGTTGGTATTGTGATAGAAGTGATTGTGAGTTGGATGGATAGGTTGTGACGCTGGAAAGTCTGTAAAAATATTCCTCAAATCATTCTAGTGAAAGGCTGAAATTTGTTGTAGATTTCAGGACTGGATGTAGGTTATCAAAGTGATAGC
>NC_021162.2:25827986-25862209 GCF_000331145.2 Cicer arietinum | reverse complement strand
TTGTGACGCTGGAAAGTCTGTAAAAATATTCCTCAAATCATTCTAGTGAAAGGCTGAAATTTGTTGTAGATTTCAGGACTGGATGTAGGTTATCAAAGTGATAGCTGAACCAGTATAAAAATCCATGGTGCACTATTTCCTCTCTCTCTTTACTTTTTATATTGATCTTGCATGTGATTGTGAAATTCCACTGTGAACAAACTGTTTGAATCTTTTGCTGTTAAAATAGGAATTAATATTAAACAAGTTGGTTTTGATATTAATTCATCACTTTGGAAAAAATTAGATAACCTTGTTGATAATATTGTATAAAATTTCCTAAGGATAGAAGCCATATAACCAACAATTGGCATCAAGAGCCTGATCTTTTAGACTAGTTCTCAAAAAGAAAATGACTTCTATTGAATTTCTGGGTGAAGGGGCATCTTTAACTAGACCCCCTGCTTTTAATGGGTCAGCATACATGTACTGGAAAAAGAGGATGCTCATCTTTCTAGAGGCATGTGGGCTTGACATCTTAGAGGCAGTGGAAAATGGTTCCTATATGCCTAAACTTGCAGGCACTGAGGGATCATCCATCATCATCAAACCAAGAGCTGATTGGTCTGATGATGACAAAAAGAAAGTTGGCTATAATGCAAAGGCCAAGAATATAATAACCTATGCTTTGAGTGCTGATGAACTTTTTAGGGTGTCAAACTGCAAAACTGCAAAGGAAATGTGAGATACACTTCAGGAAACTCATGAAGGCACAACATATGTCAAAAGGGCAAAACAAATACTCTACTGCATGAGTATGAACTTTTCAACATGAAGAAGGATGAGTCAATCAATGACTTGCAGACAAGATTCACTCATATCATCAACAATCTACATGCTCTAGGAAAAATTATGGACAATGAGCAACAAATAGGAAAAGTAATGAGGTGCTTGACAAGAGAATGGCAACCCAAAATCACTGCCATTGCTGAATCAAAGGACCTTGCAAACATGACTATTGCCACACTATTTGGAAAGCTCAGGGAGCATGAGATGGAACTGCACAGATTAGATGAGTCAGAACAATCTAATAGGAAAAGAAAAGGACTTTCACTGAAGACTTAAACTCACAAAGTGAAATCTGAACCAGATACTGATGATTCAGAAAGTGAATCTGATGAAGAGCCTGAGATAGGTATGTTGGTCAGAAAATTCAAAACGTTTCTGAAAAAGAAAGGAAGCCAATCAAGAAAACCATCAAATTCAAAGACAAAAGGCTTCAGCAAGAGTGATACAAATGATAGCAAAGTAATAACTTGCTATGAATGTGGTAAATCAGGCCACATCAGATTTGAGTGCTTTAAACTGCAAAACAGAAACAAGCTTGTGAAGGCTAAAGGCAAGGATCAACAACCTTCAACAAAGAGAGCCTACATAGCTTGGAATGACAATGAGTAAGAATCATCTAAAGATTCAGAAGATGAAGAAGTTAACTTGTGTCTCATGGCCAACACAGATTCAGATTCTGATAGTGAAGTAAGTACTACCTCTAATCCATCTTATGATGAATTGCATGATGCTTTTAATGAATTGCATGCTGAACATGTTAAGGTAGTTAAACAATTGATTTACACTAAGAAAATGCTAGAAAAACAATGCATGATGTGTGAAGAAATTAAAAAGGATCATAAGGTGCTTGAAGATATGAATGAACATTTGAAAAAAGAATCATTTGATAAAAAAAACTAGCTGTACTGAACTTGAAAGAAAAGTTGTGTCATTAAAATCTGATTTAGCTAAATTTGCTAGTAGTAAAAACAACCTAAATGTTCTTCTTGGGAATCAAAGGAATCATTATGAAAAATCTGGAATTGGTTATAGACAAAACAAGAATGCTAAACAGAACCATAAATTTGTTAAATCAAAGCAAATGCATGATATCTTCATTAAACCAACTCATAATTCATTCTCTGCTTTTTCATGTCATTTCTGTTGTAAAAAGGGACATATATCTTACAATTGTAAATTGAAAAAGCTTGCTAATAAGGGATGGAAACAAATTTGGAAAATAAAGAAACCTATGATTGAAACTAACCCTCAAGGACCCAATTTAAATTGGGTACCTAAAACCAAAGTTTAATTCTGTATTGCAGATGTGCTTGACATCCAAAACGCACTCATGGTACCTAGATAGTGGATGTTCCAAGCACATGACAGGAGACAAATCAAAATTCTTGTCTCTCAATTCAAAAAATGGTGGATATGTAAAATATGGTGACAACAATAAAGGTAAAGTCCTTGGCATTGGAGATATAGGAAGCAAATCAACGAGACATAGGAAGTGAATCAACTGCAGTCATCAAGGACGTTCTATATGTCAAAGGTTTGAAACACAACTTGCTTATTATTAGCCAACTGTGTGATAAAGGATTCCAGGTATTTTACATCTCAGTCTTGTACACTTGAGCATAAGGAAGACAAAAGCATGAAATTGGTAGGTAAAAGAGTAAACAACATATATATGATAGATTTTGATTCCTTACCTGTAAATGATATATGTTGTTTATTAACTAAGTCCAATGAAGACTGGTTGTGGCATAAAAGAATTGCACACATACACATTAGTCATCTTAACAAACTAGTTAGTAAACAACTAGTGCTAGGACTTCCCAACAGAACTTTTTCAAAAGAAAAGTTATGTGACTCTTGTGAGAAAAGTAAGTTAGTTAAGTCCTCCTTCCCCTCAGTAGACTTAGTACAAACTGATAGAGTTCTACAATTAATTCATATGGATCTGTTTGGTCCATCTCAAGTAAAATGCTTTGGAGGAAATCTGTATGGTTATGTGTTAGTTGATGATTACTCTAGATATACACAGACTTATTTTCTGTCTCACAAAAATGATGCCTTCTCAATTTTCAAAAAATTTGCAAATCAAGTTCAAAATGATAAGAATCAGAAAATAGTTTCCATTAAGAGTGATCATGGTGGAGAATTTCAAAATGAGTCTTTTGATAACTATTGTGATCAAAATGGAATTCACCACATGTACTCAACCCCAAGAACTCCACAACAGAATGGAGTTGTAGAAAGGAAGAATAGAGCTCTAGAAGAACTTGCTTGAACAATGATAAATCACTCTAAGCTTCCTAAATACTTTTGGGCTGATGCAATAAACACAGTTGCTCATGTGATGAATAGAGTTCTCATTAGGCCTTTCCTTAGAAAAACCCCCTATGAACTATACAAAGGTAGAAAACCAAATATTGCCTATTTTAGAGTCTTTGGGTGCAAGTGCTTTGTATTGAATAAGGGAAAAGAGCATCTAGGGAAATTTGACTCTAAGGCAGGATGAGGGATATTTCTAGGATATTCACAATATAGTAAGGCCTATAGGATCTACAATAAGAGAACCAAAACTATAGAGGAATCTGTTCATGTAAAATTTGATGAAATATTTACCAAAAACTTGAACAGTATCCCTCTTATAGTTAATGATTCTCTTGATGAATGTGTAGAATTAGATCCAAAAGAACCAAATGAAACAGTGCGTCCAACTGACATTGAGTACATAGAACCTATTAGGGAAGATGACTTACCTAAGGAATGGAGATTCAACAAAAACCATCCTTTTGACAACATCATAGGAGAAATTTCTAAAGGGGTTGCTACTAGAAAATCCCTTAGACAATTCTGCAATTTTACAGCCTTTGTTTCTCAAGTAGAACCTAAGAATATAAAGGAAGCTCTCTTGGACAATGATTGGATAGATGCCATGCAAGAAGAACTTAATCAATTTGAGAGAAACAAAGTGTGGATCTTAGTTCCTAAACCAGAAGACAAACATGTCATTGGAACTAGATGGGTATTTAGGAATAAAATGGATGAGAATGGGGTAATAACTAGGAATAAGGCTAGACTAGTTGCTAAAGGTTACAACCAGGAGGAAGGCATTGACTATGATGAAACCTATGCTCCTGTAGCCAGATTAGAAGCCATTAGGATTCTGCTTGCTTATGCTTGCATAATGGACTTTAAACTTTATCAAATGGATGTAAAGAGTGCCTTTCTAAATGGAGACATTCAAGAGGAAGTTTTTGTTAGTTAAACTCCAGGATTTGAGGATCATGTTTTTCCAAACCATGTCTTTAAACTAACAAAATCCCTCTATGGATTGAAACAAGCTCCAAGAGCTTGGTATGAAAAGCTTAGAAATTTCCTCATACAAGAAAATTTTTTAAGAGAAAATGTTGATAAGACACTCTTTATAAAGACAAAGGGAAAATACATTATGCTTGTCCAAATTTATGTTGATGACATAATCTTTGGATCCACAAACAATAAACTTTGCAAAGATTTTGAAAATACAATGAAAGGAAGATTTGAAATGTCCATGATGGGAGAATTAACTTACTTCTTGAGATTTCAAATCAATCAAAGCAAGAATGGTATTTTCCTAAGTCAAACCAAATATTGTAATGATCTTTTAAAGAAGTTTGGCTTTGATAAAGTTAAATCCATTGATACCCCCATGAGTCAAGCTTGTCATTTAGATAAAGATGAAAAGGGAAAATCTGTAGATATGACAATGTTTAGAGGCATGATAGGATCTTTACTATATCTTACAGCTAGTAGACCTGACATTATGTTTAGTGTCTGTATGTGTGCAAGATACCAAGCCAATCCTAAGGAATTCCATCTTAGTGCAGTCAAAAGAATATTCAGATATCTATTAGGAACCAAAAATCTAGGTTTGTGGTATCCTAAGGGGTAAACTTGCACTCTAGTTGGCTATTCTGATTCTGAATTTGCTGGTTGCAAATTAGATAGAAAAAGTACATCTGGTACTTGCCATTTATTAGGGAATTCACTTGTGTCTTGGCATAGCAAGAAACAAAATAGTGTGGCGCTTTCAACAGCTGGGGCTGAATATGTGGCTGCTGGAAGTTGTTGTGCACAAATTTTATGGATTGAACAACACCTTTCTGACTTTGGTGTTGATCTTGGAACTGTGCCAATCATGTGTGACAACACTAGTGCCATAAATATTACAAAGAATCCTGTTATGCACTCTAGAACAAAGCATATAGAGATTAGACATCATTTCATTAGAGATCAATACCAAAATGGTAATATCATGCTTGATTATGTTAATACATCTGATCAATTAGCGGATATATTTACCAAAGCCTTACCCAAGGAAAGTTTCTTCTATATTAGAATGAAACTTGGTATTATGGATCAAAATGAAATATGATCCCTGTGAAATATCGATTGAGACATCGATTATCCTGTGACAAAATAGAAAATCAGCACTACAAAATCGATTGCATAATCGATTTATGCTACACATCATCTTATTTGTCAAAATCTGAAACACGATAATCGATTTCATAATCGATTTGGAAATCTCAGATATCAAAAATTCTGGAGTATACATCAATCCAATCAATTGATAAATCGATGGACGATTTGGAAAATCTTTCAAAGAATCGATTTCATAATCGATTATTTGTTTCAAGACATCCACAGATGTGAGAAATTTTCCAAACTACAACCCGAGCTCGATTGGGTAATCGATTGTGTCAAGTTTTAAAACCTGCAATCAAAACAATCAATTTGGAAATCGCTGCTGTTATGAGAAGGTTTTCTGAACTGATAAGGAAATCGATTTGGACATCGATTTATCAATTAAAGGATCACTTACGAAATCGATTTGGGAATCGATTTTAAATATGACTGTTGCAAAAAATAACTAGCCGTTGGAGGTGGTTGTAACGGGAACCTTTCATTTCACTCAAATAACGGTAACAAAATCGATTGGACAATCGATTTTGTGCACCCAGATGTGAAATTACATCGATTGAGAAATCGATTCTGAACAGTTCTATATAAATCCCTAAATTGATTTCTCAACCCACTTTCACTATCAGTTCACATTTTCTCTCCCAAACTCGAATTTTTCTGTGCCTCAATCCTTCTCAATCTTCTCAAACATCTTGAATTTCCAAAATCTTTCAAATAGCAAGAGTAAAGCAGACTAGTGAAAAACCTCAATCATCTTCTTCAAAATCTGTTTTCCTAGATTCTTCTTCAACATCTAGTGGAAGAACACTTTCTCCTCAACCTCCTTCCCCTCCTGCTAAGAGAGTCTCAATACCTACTCATAAGGTATTAGCAAAAGATAAATGGAAGGCTATTGCAACTAATCAAGGAACAACAAAAAAGTGGAAGGTTCCTCATTCTGAAAAACTAATGGGGGATGCCATGAAAGAGCCAATCCAGAAAAAGAAGAAAGCTATATCTTCCCCCCAACCAAAGAAGGTTCATCCTCCCAAAGACATTGTTCTCCCACCTTCTTTCTTAAAAAGGAAAAGCCATGAGGCAAGAACTCTAGATTTTGCCTATTTTGATTCAAATGGTTTTACATTCCAAAACCATTTAAGATTTCATGGTTTGGTAGATTTTCTATCCTGCTCTCTAGAAATCTATCCAAGGCCCATTAGAGCTTTCTACTCCAACTTCACACTCACAGCTTTTGAATTTGAGTCTGAAGTCAAAGGAAATAAAATCTCCATGACTTTTAGAGAATTTTCAAGGTTGTCAGGACTGCCATTTTATTGAGAAGTTGTGGATGGCAGGACCAATCCTGACTCCACTAATGATGCTTGGGAAACATCAGTGGACAGACACAGCAATACAAGACCTCATGGTTGAAGGATTTGTGGAAGGCATCTCTCTTCCCATTGGTCAAATGAAGATTCAGCACAGATTGTTGATGTATGTGCTAACTAGGATGTTAGTACCTAGATCAGGGGAATCATGTTGTAATTCAAAGGCTTGATATCACTCTTCTTTGGGGCCTTTACAAGGAACGGAAGATGAGCTGGGATTGGATTGTGTTGGCTAACATGTTAGAGTGAGCACAAGGTAAACAAATGCTCCCCTACACTCAACTTATCACAAAGATTCTGAGACACTTTAAAATTTTAGTTGTCAATGAAGAATCTGTCAAAACAACTCTGATTTTTGGGGAATCAACTGTCAACCAAATGCAGTTGAAAAGGATAAATGGCATTTGGACAAGGGCACAACCAAGTGCTGAACAACCTGAGCCAGCTGAAACCCAATCTGAGCTTTTGGCTAAGTTGCTGGAACTGATGGAGTCCCAGGCTGCTCACAATGCTAGGGTGGAAGCCTCTCTTAAGGAACTCCAAGCAACCTTAAACTCAGTGGTTCAAGATGTTGCTGCCATCCAAGAACACTTGGGTCTCAAAATGTCTTTTGAAGACATTGTTGACATTGGCAAGCAAGCAACTGAAGAACCAAATCCTACCAACCTAGAAAGTATTGAACCTCATGGTGAGGAGACACTTGCTGAGACTAATACAACAGTCTCTCCCTCTCCCATTGGTAATAATGAGGAGCAGCCCTAGATTAGTTGTTTAGGATTTTGTTTTCTTTGTTGCTTTCTAATGTTCTTGTATATATCTTATGATAGCTTTTTGATTAATCATTCTCTCTTGTATATCTTTTTGAATTCAATGACAAAAGGGGGAGATTGGTATCAAATTTAACTTGTGCTATTGCTCTGATTGACAATTCTGATATCTGATTCTGACTTGATTAATTGTGGGCATGCTGCTATGATATCTGATAATGTACTCTGACATATCAAATTCATGTGCTTATGCATTGTACTCTGATACATACCGAAACTGGGAGCACTAATATTGCTCTGATACTGCGTCTTGATATACCAAACTTAAATAAGTTTAAGTTGAATGCTCTGATATTGAATGAGATTATTATGCTCTGATATTAAAAGATCTTATGTGCTTTATGTGGTATGCTCTGATATCAAAGTTGAATAAATGAAGTACTGATGTGCTCTGAAACTCTTATGTACTATTATGATTCTGTTAAGTGTCTCTGATAACAAATTTTAATAAGCTCTAATACTCTGATTTTAATAAATTTGAATAGCAAGCTATGATGTCAAAATCTGATACCAAATTTGAATGAATGTGAATAGCTTGTGCTTATGCTGTTGAAATGAATCATGAATTCTAAAATTCAGGGGGAGATTTTAAATAATAGTTATTATTATAAAGTTATAAACTCAAGGTTAAATTGTATGTTTGTCATTTAATCAAAAAGGGGGAGATTGTAAGACATATGCCACCTTGATCATGATTTTGATATAATTTCCAAACATACAATGTATATGCATTATTTGATTGATCTAATGATTTGACTTGAGAAACATTTCAGGCAAATAAACAAACACTACACACTTGGACAAAACTTGGAACTCAAGCAATCAAGCAAAGATGGATGATGTCCTACAAGGCTTGAAGACTGATGTACAAGAGTGTCTAGTGTTAATAGGGTCAATTAGGTAGACTTAATCATAATGAGTTCTCATATAGTATTTGCCAATGAAATCATAAAATAAGTTTTAATCAATCAAGTAATAAATCAATTGATAAATCAATTGAGCAATCGATTGTCAGACTCACAGAATAAAGGTTTCACTAAGTTAATCGATTACTTAAAAGGTTTTATCAAAACCTGTGTTCTGTGTTTAAAGAAATCAATTGGAGAGTCGATTTGCACATCAATTGAGTAATCGATTTTGTGATTCACAGAACCAAGCTCATACTAAGTCAATCGATTGGCAAATCGATCATGAAAATACTTTTTCCTCAGACATGTGTTATGTGATCAACGAAATCGATTGGACAATCAATTGAAATAAGTTTCTTAAGCTGCAAGTTATGCACTAAATCGATTAGATAATCGATTGATAGATGTTTCTTGTGTTGCAAGCTTTGCATCAATCGATTAGGTAATCGATTGAAAGAATGAACCGGTTAATCATTTATCAGAAACATATTGTTTTGTGATTCACAGAACCAAGCTCATACTAAGTCAATCGATTGGCAAATCGATCATGAAAATACTTTTTCCTCAGACATGTGTTATGTGATCAACGAAATCGATTGGACAATCAATTGAAATAAGTTTCTTAAGTTGCAAGCTTTGCACTAATCGATTAGATAATTGATTGATATATGTTTCTTGTGTTGCAAGCTTTGCATTAATCGATTAGGTAATTGATTGAAAGAACAGACTGGTTAATCATTTATCAGGAACATATTGCGTAATCGACTGGCATATCGATTTTAACTAAATAGCTAAGCTACTGTAACCAGCCAAATCGATTAGCAAATCGATTGGAGTAAGACAACTTAGTCACTGTGACCAGCCAAATCGATTGGCAAAACGATTTGAGTAAAACACCTTAGTCACTGTGACCAACCAAGTCAATTGACGAATCGATTGGAGTAAAATGTCTAAGTTACAGGAAGTATTTAGCCCATTGCCAAATCAATTATGTTAATATATGAATTGAATGAGTAATCGATTGTTTTGATCTCGTTGTTTGAACAAAACAAGTATAATCGATTAGTCAATCGATTCTGATACAAACTGAGTATCAGTCTCTGATAAGTGTATTAAAGGAATCGATTAGGAAATCGATTAGTTCTTATATTTTCAAGATTCAAGAAAAACAAGACACACGATAATCGATTGGGTAATCGGTTAAGCTGGTATCAAACTTTAATAAAATCGATTACAAAATCGATTTATATAATGTTTTTCTGAAAATATGTAAATTGAATCAATCACAATTTTTTGATAACAATCATAACACTTTTTCATAAACACAGTTGACAGAGAAACACCTTAAGAGAAAAATTGTTACAACACACAAATACTCATTGGCTAATACTTTTGTGTGAGATCTTACATTGTGATTGAGTCAAATTTTCTTAGTATTCTTTAATTCTTTGTGAAAGAACAATTTCTGTAATTGAAGTTTTGGAAATCCAGTAGTGTACACTGGTGGTTATCTTTTAGGAAACTTGTGGTCATCTAAAAGAAACGTCAGCTTGATCTCGCAAGAGTTTGACAAGTAACTCTTAGGGATAGGTTGGTATTGTGATAGAAGTGATTGTGAGTTGGATTGATAGGCTGTGACGCTGGAAAGTCTGTAAAAATATTCCTCAAATCATTCTAGCGAAAGGCTGAAATCTGTTGTAGATTTCAGGACTGGATGTAGGTTATCAAAGTGATAGCCGAACCAGTATAAAAATCCCTGATGCACTATTTCCTCTCTCTCTTTACTTTTTATATTGATCTTGCATGTGATTGTGAAATTCCGCTGTGAACAAACTGTTTGAATCTTTTGCTGTTAAAATAGGAATTAATATTAAACAAGTTGGTTTTGAGATTAATTCATCAGTTAGGAAAAAATTAGATAATCTTGTTGATAATATTGTATAAAATTTAAACCAATTATGGTTTTAAACCAATCTTGTGCATCAAATAAGTTTATTTGTGTAATTGGATTAACATTTAGGTCATTTTTGTCCTCCCTAGGCTTAATCTAGTCCATTTAGGGTTTTTAACTAATCTTGTGCATCCAGTAAGTTCATTTGTGTCATTGGATTAACATTTAGGTCATTTTCGTCCTCCCTATGCTTCTTCTAGTCCATTTAAGGATTTTATCTAATCTTGTGCATCAACTATGTTTATTTGTGTCATTGGATTAACATATAGATCATTTTCGTCCCATCAGGGCTTAATCTACTCCATTTAGGATTTTTAACAAATCTTGTGCATCGAATAAGTTCATTTGTCATTGGATTAACATTTAGGTCATTTTTGTCCTCCCTAGGCTTATTCTAGTCCAATTAGGATTTCTATTCAAACTTGTGCATCCAATACGTGTGTTTGGGTCATTGGATAAACACTTAGGTTACTTTCATCCTCCCTAGGCTTATTCTAGTCTATTTAGGGTTTTTAACCAATCTTGTGCATCCAATACCTGTGTTTGTGTTATTGGATTAATAGTTAGGTCATTTTCATCCTCCCAAGGCATATTTTAGCCCAATTAGTGTTTTTAACCAATCTTGTCCATTTAATTGGTGTGTTTGTTTCATTAGATTAACATTTAGGTAATTTTCATCATCCCTGGGCTTATTCTAGTCGATTTAGGGTTTTTAATCAATCTTGTGGATCCAATAAGTTCATTTGTGTCATTTGATCAACATTTAGGTCATTTTCGTCCTCTCTAAGCTTATTCTAGTCCAATTAGAATTTTTAACTAATCTTGTGCATCAAATATGTTTATTTGTGTCATTGGATTAACATTTAGGTCATTTTCGTCCTTCCTAGGCTTATTCTAATCCATTTAGGGTTTTTAACCAATCATGTGCATCCAAAAAGTTTATTTGTGTCATTGGATAAATATTTAGGTCATTTTCGTTCTCCTTAGGCTTATTCTAGTCCAATCTGGGTTTTTAACCAATCTTGTGCATCGAATAGGTGTGTTTGGGTAACTGGATTAACATTTAGGTTATTTTCTTCCTCCCTAAGCTTATTCTAGTCCATTTAGGGTTTTTAACTAATCTTGTGCATCTAATAAGTTCATTTGTGTCATTGGATTAACATTTAGGTCATTTTTGTCCTCTCTAGGCTTATTCTGGTCCAATTACAGTTTTTAACCAATCTGGTGCATCAAAAAGTTTTCGTTTGTATTATTGGATTAACATTTAGGTCATTTTCGTCCTCCTTAGGCTTATTCTAATCCATTTAGGAATTTTAACCAGTCTTGTGCATCCAATAAGTTCATTTGTGCCATTGTATTAACATTTAGGTCATTTTTGTCCTTCCTGGGCTTATTTTAGTCCAATTACGGTTTTTAACCAATCTTGTGCATCAAATATGTGTGTTTGTGTTATCGAATTCACATTTTGGTCATTTTCGTCCTCCCTAGGCTTATTCTAGTCCAAATAGGGTTTTTAATCAATCTTGTGCATCCAATACGTGTGTTTGTGTCATTGGATTAACATTTAGGTCATTTTCATTCTCCCTAGACTTATTTTAGCCCAATTAGTGTTTTAAACCAATCTTGTCCATTTAATAGGTGTGTTTGTGTCATTGGATTAACATTTACGTCATTTTCATCATCCTTAGGCTTATTGTTGTCCATTTAGGGTTTTTAACCAATCTTGCGCAACAAATAAGTTCATTTGTATCATTGGATCAACATTTTGGACATTTTCGTCCTCTCTAGGGTTATTCTAGTAAAATTAGGGTTTTGAATCAATCTCCTGCATCAAATATTGTTTTTTGTGTCATTGGATTAACATTTAGGTCAATTTCGTCCTCCCTAGGCTTATTCTAATCTATTTAGGGTTTTTAACCAATAATGGGCATCCAAAAAGTTTATTTGTGTCATTGGATAAATATTTAGGTCATTTTCGTTCCCCCTAGGCTTATTCTAGTCCAATCAAGGTTTTTAACCAATCTTGTGCATCCAATAGGTGTGTTTGGGTCACTGGATTAACATTTAGGTTATTTTCTTCCTCCCTCAGCTTATTCTAGTCCTTTAAGGGTTTTTAACCAATCTTTTGCATCCAATTTGTGTGTATGTGTTATTGGAATAACATTTAGGTCATTTTCGTTTCCCGTATACTTATTCTAGTCCAATTAGGGTTTTTAAATAATCTTTTGCATTCAATAGGTGTGTTTGTGTCATTGGATTAACATTTAGGTCATTTTCAACTTCCTTAGGCTTATTCTAGTCCGTTTTTTGTTTTTAACAAAACTTGTGCATCCAATAAGTTCATTATTGTTATTGGATTAACATTTTTGTCATTTTCGTCCTCCCTATGCTTATTCCAATCCATTTAGGATTTTTAACCAATCTTCTGCATCAAATATGTTTATTTGTGTCATTGGATTAACGTTTCGGTCATTTTTGTCCGCCCTAAGCTTAATCTAGTCCATTTAGGGTTTTTAACTAATCTTGTGCATCCAATAAGTTCATTTGTGTCATTGGATTAACATTTAGGTCATTTTTGTCCTCTCTAGGCTTATTCTAGTCCAATTACGGTTTTTAACAAATCTTGTGCCTCAAAAAATGTTTTTTTGTATTATTGGATTAACATTTTGGTCATTTTCGTCCTACCTAGGCTTATTCTAGTCCAATTAGGGTTTTTATCCAATCTTGTGCATCAAAGATGTTTATTTGTGTCATTGGATTAACATTTAGGTCATATTCGTCCCCCTTAGGCTTAATCTAGTCATTTAGGATTTTTAACCAATCTTGTGCTTCCAATAAGTTCATTTGTCATTAGATAAACATTTAGGTCATTTTCGTCCTCCCTAGCCTTATTCTAGTCCAATTACGGTTTTTTAACCAATCTTGTGCATCAAATATGTTTGCTTGTGTTATCAATTATCATTTAGGTCGTTTTCTTCCTCCCTAGGCTTATTCTTGTCCAATTAGGGATTTAATCAATCTTGTGCATCCAATACGTGTGTTTGTGTCATTGTATAAACACTTAAGTTATTTTCATCCTACCTAGGATTATTCTAGTCTATTTAGAGTTTTTAACCAATCTTGTGCATTCAATACGTGTGTTAGTGTCATTGGATTAACATTTAGGTCATTTTCATCCTCCATAAGCTTATTTTTGCCGAATTTGTGTTCTTAACCAATCTTGTCCATTTAATAGGTGTGTTTGTGGCATTGGATCAACATTTAGGTCATTTTCGTCCTTTTTAAGCTTATTCTAGTCCAATTAGGGTTTTTAACCATTCTTGGGCATCAAATATGTTTATTTGTGTCATTGGATTAGCATTTAGGTCATTTTCCTCCTCCCTAGGCTTATTCTAATCCATTTGAGGTTTTTAACCAATAATGTGCATCCAAAAAGTTTATTTGTGTCATTGGATAATTATTTAAGTCAATCTCGTTCTCCCTAGGCTTATTCTAGTCCAATCAGGATTTTTAACCAATATTGTGCATCCAATAGGCGTGTTTGTGTCATTATATTAACATTCAAGTCATTTTCGTCCACCTTATGCTTATGCTAGTAAAATTAAGAGTTTTTAAACATTCTTGTGCATCGAATAGGTGTGTTTATGTCATTTGATTAACATTTAGGCTATTTTCATCCTCCCTAATCTTATTATAGTCCATTTAAAGTTTTTAACCAATCTTGTGCATCCAATAAGTTCATTTGGGTCATTGGATTAATATTTAAGTCATTTTCGTCCTCCCTAGGATTATTCTACTTCAATACGTGTGTTTGTGTCATTGTATTAACATTAAGGTCATTGTCGTCGACCCTAGGCTTATTCTACTCCAATTAAAGTTTTCAACCAATCTTGTGCATCCAATACGTGTGTTTGTGTCATTGGATTAACATTTAGGTCATTTTCATCCTCCCTAGGCTTATTCTAATCCAATTAAGGTTTTTAACAAATTTTGTGCATCCAATACGCATTTTTGTGTCATTGGATTAACATTAAGATCATTTTCGTCCTCCCTAGTTTTATTCTAACTCATTTAGGGTTTTTAACCAATCTTATGCATCCAATAAGTTTCTGTGTTTAATTGGATTAATATTTAGGTCATTTTTTCCTCCCTATGATTATTTTTTTCCAACTAGAGTTTTTATCCAATCTTGTGCATCAAATACTTGTGTTTGTTTCATTAGATTAACATTTAGGTCATTGTCATCCTCCTTAGGCTTATTCTATTCATATTAGGGTTTATAACCAATCTTGTACATCCAATACGTGTGTTTGTGTCATTGGATTAACATTCAAGTCATTTTCATCCTCCCTAGGCATATTTTAGTCCAATTAAGGTTTTTAACAAATTTTGGGCATCAAATACGTGTTTTTGTATCATTGGATTGACATTTAGATCATTTTCGTCCTCCCTAAGGTTACTCTTGTCCATTTAGGGTTTTTAACAAATCATGTGCATCCAATTAAGGTTTGTTAGCATCTTGTGCATCAAATAAGTTTGTGACATGCAATTAACATTTAGGTTATTTTCGTCATCCCTAGGCTTATTCTAGTCCAACTAGAGTTTTTAACGAATGTTGTGCATCCAATAAGTTCATTTGTGTCATTGGATTAACATTTAGGTCATTTTCGTCCTCTCTAGGCTTATTCTAATCCAATTAGGGTTTTGAACAAATTTTGTGCGTCCAATACGCATTTTTGTATCATTGGATTAACATTAAGATCATTTTCGTCCTCCCTAGGTTTATTCTAATCCATTTAGGGTTTTTAACCAATCTTGTGCATCCAATAAGTTTATTTGTTTCATTGGATTAATGTTTAGGTCATTTTTTCCACCCTATAATTATTTTAGTCCAATTAAGGTTTTTAACCAATCTTGTGCATCCAAAACGTGTGGTTGTGTCTTTGGATAAAAGTTTAGGTCATTGTCGTCCTCCCTAGGCTTATTCTAGTCCAATTAAGGTTTTTAACAAATTTTGTGCATCCAATACGTGTTTTTTGTGTCATTGGATTAAAATTTAGATCATTTTCATCCTCCTTAAGCGTATTCTTGTCCATTTAGAGTTTTCAACAAATCATGAGCATCCAATTAAGGTTTTATACCATCCTGTGCATCCAATACGTTTCTGTCATGGAACTAAAATTGAGGTTATTTTCATCCTCCCTAGGCTTATTCTAGTCCAATTAAGGTTTTTAACAAATTTTGTGCATCCAATACGTGTTTTTTGTGTCATTGGATTAAAATTTAGATCATTTTCATCCTCCTTAAGCGTATTCTTGTCCATTTAGAGTTTTCAACAAATCATGAGCATCCAATTAAGGTTTTATACCATCCTGTGCATCCAATACGTTTCTGTCATGGAACTAAAATTTAGGTTATTTTCATCCTCCCTAGGCTTATTCTAGTCCAATTAAGGTTTTTAACAAATTTTGTGCATCCAATACGTGTTTTTTGTGTCATTGGATTAAAATTTAGATCATTTTCATCCTCCTTAAGCGTATTCTTGTCCATTTAGAGTTTTCAACAAATCATGAGCATCCAATTAAGGTTTTATACCATCCTGTGCATCCAATACGTTTCTGTCATGGAACTAAAATTTAGGTTATTTTCATCCTCCCTAGGCTTATTCTAGTCCAATTAAGGTTTTTAACAAATTTTGTGCATCCAATACGTGTTTTTTGTGTCATTGGATTAAAATTTAGATCATTTTCATCCTCCTTAAGCGTATTCTTGTCCATTTAGAGTTTTCAACAAATCATGAGCATCCAATTAAGGTTTTATACCATCCTGTGCATCCAATACGTTTCTGTCATGGAACTAAAATTTAGGTTATTTTCATCCTCCCTAGGCTTATTCTAGTCCAATTAAGGTTTTTAACAAATTTTGTGCATCCAATACGTGTTTTTTGTGTCATTGGATTAAAATTTAGATCATTTTCATCCTCCTTAAGCGTATTCTTGTCCATTTAGAGTTTTCAACAAATCATGAGCATCCAATTAAGGTTTTATACCATCCTGTGCATCCAATACGTTTCTGTCATGGAACTAAAATTTAGGTTATTTTCATCCTCCCTAGGCTTATTCTAGTCCAATTAAGGTTTTTAACAAATTTTGTGCATCCAATACGTGTTTTTTGTGTCATTGGATTAAAATTTAGATCATTTTCATCCTCCTTAAGCGTATTCTTGTCCATTTAGAGTTTTCAACAAATCATGAGCATCCAATTAAGGTTTTATACCATCCTGTGCATCCAATACGTTTCTGTCATGGAACTAAAATTTAGGTTATTTTCATCCTCCCTAGGCTTATTCTAGTCCAATTAAGGTTTTTAACAAATTTTGTGCATCCAATACGTGTTTTTTGTGTCATTGGATTAAAATTTAGATCATTTTCATCCTCCTTAAGCGTATTCTTGTCCATTTAGAGTTTTCAACAAATCATGAGCATCCAATTAAGGTTTTATACCATCCTGTGCATCCAATACGTTTCTGTCATGGAACTAAAATTTAGGTTATTTTCATCCTCCCTAGGCTTATTCTAGTCCAATTAAGGTTTTTAACAAATTTTGTGCATCCAATACGTGTTTTTTGTGTCATTGGATTAAAATTTAGATCATTTTCATCCTCCTTAAGCGTATTCTTGTCCATTTAGAGTTTTCAACAAATCATGAGCATCCAATTAAGGTTTTATACCATCCTGTGCATCCAATACGTTTCTGTCATGGAACTAAAATTTAGGTTATTTTCATCCTCCCTAGGCTTATTCTAGTCCAATTAAGGTTTTTAACAAATTTTGTGCATCCAATACGTGTTTTTTGTGTCATTGGATTAAAATTTAGATCATTTTCATCCTCCTTAAGCGTATTCTTGTCCATTTAGAGTTTTCAACAAATCATGAGCATCCAATTAAGGTTTTATACCATCCTGTGCATCCAATACGTTTCTGTCATGGAACTAAAATTTAGGTTATTTTCATCCTCCCTAGGCTTATTCTAGTCCAATTAAGGTTTTTAACAAATTTTGTGCATCCAATACGTGTTTTTTGTGTCATTGGATTAAAATTTAGATCATTTTCATCCTCCTTAAGCGTATTCTTGTCCATTTAGAGTTTTCAACAAATCATGAGCATCCAATTAAGGTTTTATACCATCCTGTGCATCCAATACGTTTCTGTCATGGAACTAAAATTTAGGTTATTTTCATCCTCCCTAGGCTTATTCTAGTCCAATTAAGGTTTTTAACAAATTTTGTGCATCCAATACGTGTTTTTTGTGTCATTGGATTAAAATTTAGATCATTTTCATCCTCCTTAAGCGTATTCTTGTCCATTTAGAGTTTTCAACAAATCATGAGCATCCAATTAAGGTTTTATACCATCCTGTGCATCCAATACGTTTCTGTCATGGAACTAAAATTTAGGTTATTTTCATCCTCCCTAGGCTTATTCTAGTCCAATTAAGGTTTTTAACAAATTTTGTGCATCCAATACGTGTTTTTTGTGTCATTGGATTAAAATTTAGATCATTTTCATCCTCCTTAAGCGTATTCTTGTCCATTTAGAGTTTTCAACAAATCATGAGCATCCAATTAAGGTTTTATACCATCCTGTGCATCCAATACGTTTCTGTCATGGAACTAAAATTTAGGTTATTTTCATCCTCCCTAGGCTTATTCTAGTCCAATTAAGGTTTTTAACAAATTTTGTGCATCCAATACGTGTTTTTTGTGTCATTGGATTAAAATTTAGATCATTTTCATCCTCCTTAAGCGTATTCTTGTCCATTTAGAGTTTTCAACAAATCATGAGCATCCAATTAAGGTTTTATACCATCCTGTGCATCCAATACGTTTCTGTCATGGAACTAAAATTTAGGTTATTTTCATCCTCCCTAGGCTTATTCTAGTCCAATTAAGGTTTTTAACAAATTTTGTGCATCCAATACGTGTTTTTTGTGTCATTGGATTAAAATTTAGATCATTTTCATCCTCCTTAAGCGTATTCTTGTCCATTTAGAGTTTTCAACAAATCATGAGCATCCAATTAAGGTTTTATACCATCCTGTGCATCCAATACGTTTCTGTCATGGAACTAAAATTTAGGTTATTTTCATCCTCCCTAGGCTTATTCTAGTCCAATTAAGGTTTTTAACAAATTTTGTGCATCCAATACGTGTTTTTTGTGTCATTGGATTAAAATTTAGATCATTTTCATCCTCCTTAAGCGTATTCTTGTCCATTTAGAGTTTTCAACAAATCATGAGCATCCAATTAAGGTTTTATACCATCCTGTGCATCCAATACGTTTCTGTCATGGAACTAAAATTTAGGTTATTTTCATCCTCCCTAGGCTTATTCTAGTCCAATTAAGGTTTTTAACAAATTTTGTGCATCCAATACGTGTTTTTTGTGTCATTGGATTAAAATTTAGATCATTTTCATCCTCCTTAAGCGTATTCTTGTCCATTTAGAGTTTTCAACAAATCATGAGCATCCAATTAAGGTTTTATACCATCCTGTGCATCCAATACGTTTCTGTCATGGAACTAAAATTTAGGTTATTTTCATCCTCCCTAGGCTTATTCTAGTCCAATTAAGGTTTTTAACAAATTTTGTGCATCCAATACGTGTTTTTTGTGTCATTGGATTAAAATTTAGATCATTTTCATCCTCCTTAAGCGTATTCTTGTCCATTTAGAGTTTTCAACAAATCATGAGCATCCAATTAAGGTTTTATACCATCCTGTGCATCCAATACGTTTCTGTCATGGAACTAAAATTTAGGTTATTTTCATCCTCCCTAGGCTTATTCTAGTCCAATTAAGGTTTTTAACAAATTTTGTGCATCCAATACGTGTTTTTTGTGTCATTGGATTAAAATTTAGATCATTTTCATCCTCCTTAAGCGTATTCTTGTCCATTTAGAGTTTTCAACAAATCATGAGCATCCAATTAAGGTTTTATACCATCCTGTGCATCCAATACGTTTCTGTCATGGAACTAAAATTTAGGTTATTTTCATCCTCCCTAGGCTTATTCTAGTCCAATTAAGGTTTTTAACAAATTTTGTGCATCCAATACGTGTTTTTTGTGTCATTGGATTAAAATTTAGATCATTTTCATCCTCCTTAAGCGTATTCTTGTCCATTTAGAGTTTTCAACAAATCATGAGCATCCAATTAAGGTTTTATACCATCCTGTGCATCCAATACGTTTCTGTCATGGAACTAAAATTTAGGTTATTTTCATCCTCCCTAGGCTTATTCTAGTCCAATTAAGGTTTTTAACAAATTTTGTGCATCCAATACGTGTTTTTTGTGTCATTGGATTAAAATTTAGATCATTTTCATCCTCCTTAAGCGTATTCTTGTCCATTTAGAGTTTTCAACAAATCATGAGCATCCAATTAAGGTTTTATACCATCCTGTGCATCCAATACGTTTCTGTCATGGAACTAAAATTTAGGTTATTTTCATCCTCCCTAGGCTTATTCTAGTCCAATTAAGGTTTTTAACAAATTTTGTGCATCCAATACGTGTTTTTTGTGTCATTGGATTAAAATTTAGATCATTTTCATCCTCCTTAAGCGTATTCTTGTCCATTTAGAGTTTTCAACAAATCATGAGCATCCAATTAAGGTTTTATACCATCCTGTGCATCCAATACGTTTCTGTCATGGAACTAAAATTTAGGTTATTTTCATCCTCCCTAGGCTTATTCTAGTCCAATTAAGGTTTTTAACAAATTTTGTGCATCCAATACGTGTTTTTTGTGTCATTGGATTAAAATTTAGATCATTTTCATCCTCCTTAAGCGTATTCTTGTCCATTTAGAGTTTTCAACAAATCATGAGCATCCAATTAAGGTTTTATACCATCCTGTGCATCCAATACGTTTCTGTCATGGAACTAAAATTTAGGTTATTTTCATCCTCCCTAGGCTTATTCTAGTCCAATTAAGGTTTTTAACAAATTTTGTGCATCCAATACGTGTTTTTTGTGTCATTGGATTAAAATTTAGATCATTTTCATCCTCCTTAAGCGTATTCTTGTCCATTTAGAGTTTTCAACAAATCATGAGCATCCAATTAAGGTTTTATACCATCCTGTGCATCCAATACGTTTCTGTCATGGAACTAAAATTTAGGTTATTTTCATCCTCCCTAGGCTTATTCTAGTCCAATTAAGGTTTTTAACAAATTTTGTGCATCCAATACGTGTTTTTTGTGTCATTGGATTAAAATTTAGATCATTTTCATCCTCCTTAAGCGTATTCTTGTCCATTTAGAGTTTTCAACAAATCATGAGCATCCAATTAAGGTTTTATACCATCCTGTGCATCCAATACGTTTCTGTCATGGAACTAAAATTTAGGTTATTTTCATCCTCCCTAGGCTTATTCTAGTCCAATTAAGGTTTTTAACAAATTTTGTGCATCCAATACGTGTTTTTTGTGTCATTGGATTAAAATTTAGATCATTTTCATCCTCCTTAAGCGTATTCTTGTCCATTTAGAGTTTTCAACAAATCATGAGCATCCAATTAAGGTTTTATACCATCCTGTGCATCCAATACGTTTCTGTCATGGAACTAAAATTTAGGTTATTTTCATCCTCCCTAGGCTTATTCTAGTCCAATTAAGGTTTTTAACAAATTTTGTGCATCCAATACGTGTTTTTTGTGTCATTGGATTAAAATTTAGATCATTTTCATCCTCCTTAAGCGTATTCTTGTCCATTTAGAGTTTTCAACAAATCATGAGCATCCAATTAAGGTTTTATACCATCCTGTGCATCCAATACGTTTCTGTCATGGAACTAAAATTTAGGTTATTTTCATCCTCCCTAGGCTTATTCTAGTCCAATTAAGGTTTTTAACAAATTTTGTGCATCCAATACGTGTTTTTTGTGTCATTGGATTAAAATTTAGATCATTTTCATCCTCCTTAAGCGTATTCTTGTCCATTTAGAGTTTTCAACAAATCATGAGCATCCAATTAAGGTTTTATACCATCCTGTGCATCCAATACGTTTCTGTCATGGAACTAAAATTTAGGTTATTTTCATCCTCCCTAGGCTTATTCTAGTCCAATTAAGGTTTTTAACAAATTTTGTGCATCCAATACGTGTTTTTTGTGTCATTGGATTAAAATTTAGATCATTTTCATCCTCCTTAAGCGTATTCTTGTCCATTTAGAGTTTTCAACAAATCATGAGCATCCAATTAAGGTTTTATACCATCCTGTGCATCCAATACGTTTCTGTCATGGAACTAAAATTTAGGTTATTTTCATCCTCCCTAGGCTTATTCTAGTCCAATTAAGGTTTTTAACAAATTTTGTGCATCCAATACGTGTTTTTTGTGTCATTGGATTAAAATTTAGATCATTTTCATCCTCCTTAAGCGTATTCTTGTCCATTTAGAGTTTTCAACAAATCATGAGCATCCAATTAAGGTTTTATACCATCCTGTGCATCCAATACGTTTCTGTCATGGAACTAAAATTTAGGTTATTTTCATCCTCCCTAGGCTTATTCTAGTCCAATTAAGGTTTTTAACAAATTTTGTGCATCCAATACGTGTTTTTTGTGTCATTGGATTAAAATTTAGATCATTTTCATCCTCCTTAAGCGTATTCTTGTCCATTTAGAGTTTTCAACAAATCATGAGCATCCAATTAAGGTTTTATACCATCCTGTGCATCCAATACGTTTCTGTCATGGAACTAAAATTTAGGTTATTTTCATCCTCCCTAGGCTTATTCTAGTCCAATTAAGGTTTTTAACAAATTTTGTGCATCCAATACGTGTTTTTTGTGTCATTGGATTAAAATTTAGATCATTTTCATCCTCCTTAAGCGTATTCTTGTCCATTTAGAGTTTTCAACAAATCATGAGCATCCAATTAAGGTTTTATACCATCCTGTGCATCCAATACGTTTCTGTCATGGAACTAAAATTTAGGTTATTTTCATCCTCCCTAGGCTTATTCTAGTCCAATTAAGGTTTTTAACAAATTTTGTGCATCCAATACGTGTTTTTTGTGTCATTGGATTAAAATTTAGATCATTTTCATCCTCCTTAAGCGTATTCTTGTCCATTTAGAGTTTTCAACAAATCATGAGCATCCAATTAAGGTTTTATACCATCCTGTGCATCCAATACGTTTCTGTCATGGAACTAAAATTTAGGTTATTTTCATCCTCCCTAGGCTTATTCTAGTCCAATTAAGGTTTTTAACAAATTTTGTGCATCCAATACGTGTTTTTTGTGTCATTGGATTAAAATTTAGATCATTTTCATCCTCCTTAAGCGTATTCTTGTCCATTTAGAGTTTTCAACAAATCATGAGCATCCAATTAAGGTTTTATACCATCCTGTGCATCCAATACGTTTCTGTCATGGAACTAAAATTTAGGTTATTTTCATCCTCCCTAGGCTTATTCTAGTCCAATTAAGGTTTTTAACAAATTTTGTGCATCCAATACGTGTTTTTTGTGTCATTGGATTAAAATTTAGATCATTTTCATCCTCCTTAAGCGTATTCTTGTCCATTTAGAGTTTTCAACAAATCATGAGCATCCAATTAAGGTTTTATACCATCCTGTGCATCCAATACGTTTCTGTCATGGAACTAAAATTTAGGTTATTTTCATCCTCCCTAGGCTTATTCTAGTCCAATTAAGGTTTTTAACAAATTTTGTGCATCCAATACGTGTTTTTTGTGTCATTGGATTAAAATTTAGATCATTTTCATCCTCCTTAAGCGTATTCTTGTCCATTTAGAGTTTTCAACAAATCATGAGCATCCAATTAAGGTTTTATACCATCCTGTGCATCCAATACGTTTCTGTCATGGAACTAAAATTTAGGTTATTTTCATCCTCCCTAGGCTTATTCTAGTCCAATTAAGGTTTTTAACAAATTTTGTGCATCCAATACGTGTTTTTTGTGTCATTGGATTAAAATTTAGATCATTTTCATCCTCCTTAAGCGTATTCTTGTCCATTTAGAGTTTTCAACAAATCATGAGCATCCAATTAAGGTTTTATACCATCCTGTGCATCCAATACGTTTCTGTCATGGAACTAAAATTTAGGTTATTTTCATCCTCCCTAGGCTTATTCTAGTCCAATTAAGGTTTTTAACAAATTTTGTGCATCCAATACGTGTTTTTTGTGTCATTGGATTAAAATTTAGATCATTTTCATCCTCCTTAAGCGTATTCTTGTCCATTTAGAGTTTTCAACAAATCATGAGCATCCAATTAAGGTTTTATACCATCCTGTGCATCCAATACGTTTCTGTCATGGAACTAAAATTTAGGTTATTTTCATCCTCCCTAGGCTTATTCTAGTCCAATTAAGGTTTTTAACAAATTTTGTGCATCCAATACGTGTTTTTTGTGTCATTGGATTAAAATTTAGATCATTTTCATCCTCCTTAAGCGTATTCTTGTCCATTTAGAGTTTTCAACAAATCATGAGCATCCAATTAAGGTTTTATACCATCCTGTGCATCCAATACGTTTCTGTCATGGAACTAAAATTTAGGTTATTTTCATCCTCCCTAGGCTTATTCTAGTCCAATTAAGGTTTTTAACAAATTTTGTGCATCCAATACGTGTTTTTTGTGTCATTGGATTAAAATTTAGATCATTTTCATCCTCCTTAAGCGTATTCTTGTCCATTTAGAGTTTTCAACAAATCATGAGCATCCAATTAAGGTTTTATACCATCCTGTGCATCCAATACGTTTCTGTCATGGAACTAAAATTTAGGTTATTTTCATCCTCCCTAGGCTTATTCTAGTCCAATTAAGGTTTTTAACAAATTTTGTGCATCCAATACGTGTTTTTTGTGTCATTGGATTAAAATTTAGATCATTTTCATCCTCCTTAAGCGTATTCTTGTCCATTTAGAGTTTTCAACAAATCATGAGCATCCAATTAAGGTTTTATACCATCCTGTGCATCCAATACGTTTCTGTCATGGAACTAAAATTTAGGTTATTTTCATCCTCCCTAGGCTTATTCTAGTCCAATTAAGGTTTTTAACAAATTTTGTGCATCCAATACGTGTTTTTTGTGTCATTGGATTAAAATTTAGATCATTTTCATCCTCCTTAAGCGTATTCTTGTCCATTTAGAGTTTTCAACAAATCATGAGCATCCAATTAAGGTTTTATACCATCCTGTGCATCCAATACGTTTCTGTCATGGAACTAAAATTTAGGTTATTTTCATCCTCCCTAGGCTTATTCTAGTCCAATTAAGGTTTTTAACAAATTTTGTGCATCCAATACGTGTTTTTTGTGTCATTGGATTAAAATTTAGATCATTTTCATCCTCCTTAAGCGTATTCTTGTCCATTTAGAGTTTTCAACAAATCATGAGCATCCAATTAAGGTTTTATACCATCCTGTGCATCCAATACGTTTCTGTCATGGAACTAAAATTTAGGTTATTTTCATCCTCCCTAGGCTTATTCTAGTCCAATTAAGGTTTTTAACAAATTTTGTGCATCCAATACGTGTTTTTTGTGTCATTGGATTAAAATTTAGATCATTTTCATCCTCCTTAAGCGTATTCTTGTCCATTTAGAGTTTTCAACAAATCATGAGCATCCAATTAAGGTTTTATACCATCCTGTGCATCCAATACGTTTCTGTCATGGAACTAAAATTTAGGTTATTTTCATCCTCCCTAGGCTTATTCTAGTCCAATTAAGGTTTTTAACAAATTTTGTGCATCCAATACGTGTTTTGTATCATTGGATTAACATTAAGACCATTTTCGTCCTCCCTAGGTTTATTCTACTCCATTTAGGGTTTTTAACCAATCTTGTGCATCCAATAAGTTTATTTGTTTCATTGGATTAATGTTTAGGTCATTTTTTCCTCCCTATGATGATTTTAGTCCAATTAAGGTTTTTAACCAATCTTGTGCATCCAAAACGTGTGGTTGTGCCTTTGGATAAAAGTTTAGGTCATTGTCGTCCTCCCTAGGCTTATTCTAGTCCAATTAAGGTTTTTAACAAATTTTGTGCATCCAATGCGTGTTTTTTGTGTCATTGGATTAAAATTTAGATCATTTTCATCCTCCTTAAGCGTATTCTTGTCCATTTAGAGTTTTCAACAAATCATGAGCATCCAATTAAGGTTTTATACCATCCTGTGCATCCAATACGTTTCTGTCATGGAACTAAAATTGAGGTTATTTTCATCCTCCCTAGGCTTATTCTAGTCCAATTAGTATTTTTAACCAATCATGTGCATCAAATATGTTTGTTTGTGTCATTGCATTAACATTTAGGTTATTTTCGTCCTCGTTAGGCTTATTTTAGTCCAATTAGAGTTTTTAATCTATCTTGTTAATCCAATAGGGGTGTTTGTGTCGTTGGATTAACATATAGGTCATTTTCATCCTCCCTAGTTTTATTCTAGTCCAATTAAGGTTTTTAACCAATCTTGTGCATCTAATAAGGTCATTTGGGTCATTGGGTTAACATTTAGGTCATTTTCGTCCTCCCTAGGCTTATTCTAGTCCAATTAAGGTTTTTAACCAATCTTGTGCATCTAATAAGGTCATTTGGGTCATTGGGTTAACATTTAGGTCATTTTCGTCCTCCCTAGGCTTATTCTAGTCCAATTAAGGTTTTTAACCAATCTTGTGCATCTAATAAGGTCATTTGGGTCATTGGGTTAACATTTAGGTCATTTTCGTCCTCCCTAGGCTTATTCTAGTCCAATTAAGGTTTTTAACCAATCTTGTGCATCTAATAAGGTCATTTGGGTCATTGGGTTAACATTTAGGTCATTTTCGTCCTCCCTAGGCTTATTCTAGTCCAATTAAGGTTTTTAACCAATCTTGTGCATCTAATAAGGTCATTTGGGTCATTGGGTTAACATTTAGGTCATTTTCGTCCTCCCTAGGCTTATTCTAGTCCAATTAAGGTTTTTAACCAATCTTGTGCATCTAATAAGGTCATTTGGGTCATTGGGTTAACATTTAGGTCATTTTCATCATCCCTAGGCTTATTCTAGTCCATTTAGGGTTTTTTACCAATCTTGTGCATCTAATAAGTTCATTTGGGTCATTGGGTTAATATTTAGGTCATTTTCGTCCTCCCTAGGATTATTCTACTCCAATTAGGTGTTTTAATTACTCTTGTACATCCAATTTGTGGGTTTGTGTCATTGGATTAACATATAGGTCATTTTCATCCTTCCTAGGCTTATTCTAGTCCATTTAGGGTTTTTAACTAATCTTGTGCATCTAATAAGTTCATTTCGGTCATTGCGTTAATATTTAGGTCATTTTCGTCCTCCCTAGGGTTATTCTTGTCCAATTAGGGGTTTTAACCAATCTTGTGCATCCAATAGGTGTGTTTGTGTCATTGGATGCACATTTAGGTCATTTTCGTCCTCCCTAGGGTTATTCTTGTCCAATTAGGGGTTTTAACCAATCTTGTGCATCCAATAGGTGTGTTTGTGTCATTGGATGCACATTTAGGTCATTTTCGTCCTCCCTAGGGTTATTCTTGTCCAATTAGGGGTTTTAACCAATCTTGTGCATCCAATAGGTGTGTTTGTGTCATTGGATGCACATTTAGGTCATTTTCGTCCTCCCTAGGGTTATTCTTGTCCAATTAGGGGTTTTAACCAATCTTGTGCATCCAATAGGTGTGTTTGTGTCATTGGATGCACATTTAGGTCATTTTCGTCCTCCCTAGGGTTATTCTTGTCCAATTAGGGGTTTTAACCAATCTTGTGCATCCAATAGGTGTGTTTGTGTCATTGGATGCACATTTAGGTCATTTTCGTCCTCCCTAGGGTTATTCTTGTCCAATTAGGGGTTTTAACCAATCTTGTGCATCCAATAGGTGTGTTTGTGTCATTGGATGCACATTTAGGTCATTTTCGTCCTCCCTAGGGTTATTCTTGTCCAATTAGGGGTTTTAACCAATCTTGTGCATCCAATAGGTGTGTTTGTGTCATTGGATGCACATTTAGGTCATTTTCGTCCTCCCTAGGGTTATTCTTGTCCAATTAGGGGTTTTAACCAATCTTGTGCATCCAATAGGTGTGTTTGTGTCATTGGATGCACATTTAGGTCATTTTCGTCCTCCCTAGGGTTATTCTTGTCCAATTAGGGGTTTTAACCAATCTTGTGCATCCAATAGGTGTGTTTGTGTCATTGGATGCACATTTAGGTCATTTTCGTCCTCCCTAGGGTTATTCTTGTCCAATTAGGGGTTTTAACCAATCTTGTGCATCCAATAGGTGTGTTTGTGTCATTGGATGCACATTTAGGTCATTTTCGTCCTCCCTAGGGTTATTCTTGTCCAATTAGGGGTTTTAACCAATCTTGTGCATCCAATAGGTGTGTTTGTGTCATTGGATGCACATTTAGGTCATTTTCGTCCTCCCTAGGGTTATTCTTGTCCAATTAGGGGTTTTAACCAATCTTGTGCATCCAATAGGTGTGTTTGTGTCATTGGATGCACATTTAGGTCATTTTCGTCCTCCCTAGGGTTATTCTTGTCCAATTAGGGGTTTTAACCAATCTTGTGCATCCAATAGGTGTGTTTGTGTCATTGGATGCACATTTAGGTCATTTTCGTCCTCCCTAGGGTTATTCTTGTCCAATTAGGGGTTTTAACCAATCTTGTGCATCCAATAGGTGTGTTTGTGTCATTGGATGCACATTTAGGTCATTTTCGTCCTCCCTAGGGTTATTCTTGTCCAATTAGGGGTTTTAACCAATCTTGTGCATCCAATAGGTGTGTTTGTGTCATTGGATGCACATTTAGGTCATTTTCGTCCTCCCTAGGGTTATTCTTGTCCAATTAGGGGTTTTAACCAATCTTGTGCATCCAATAGGTGTGTTTGTGTCATTGGATGCACATTTAGGTCATTTTCGTCCTCCCTAGGGTTATTCTTGTCCAATTAGGGGTTTTAACCAATCTTGTGCATCCAATAGGTGTGTTTGTGTCATTGGATGCACATTTAGGTCATTTTCGTCCTCCCTAGGGTTATTCTTGTCCAATTAGGGGTTTTAACCAATCTTGTGCATCCAATAGGTGTGTTTGTGTCATTGGATGCACATTTAGGTCATTTTCGTCCTCCCTAGGGTTATTCTTGTCCAATTAGGGGTTTTAACCAATCTTGTGCATCCAATAGGTGTGTTTGTGTCATTGGATGCACATTTAGGTCATTTTCGTCCTCCCTAGGGTTATTCTTGTCCAATTAGGGGTTTTAACCAATCTTGTGCATCCAATAGGTGTGTTTGTGTCATTGGATGCACATTTAGGTCATTTTCGTCCTCCCTAGGGTTATTCTTGTCCAATTAGGGGTTTTAACCAATCTTGTGCATCCAATAGGTGTGTTTGTGTCATTGGATGCACATTTAGGTCATTTTCGTCCTCCCTAGGGTTATTCTTGTCCAATTAGGGGTTTTAACCAATCTTGTGCATCCAATAGGTGTGTTTGTGTCATTGGATGCACATTTAGGTCATTTTCGTCCTCCCTAGGGTTATTCTTGTCCAATTAGGGGTTTTAACCAATCTTGTGCATCCAATAGGTGTGTTTGTGTCATTGGATGCACATTTAGGTCATTTTCGTCCTCCCTAGGGTTATTCTTGTCCAATTAGGGGTTTTAACCAATCTTGTGCATCCAATAGGTGTGTTTGTGTCATTGGATGCACATTTAGGTCATTTTCGTCCTCCCTAGGGTTATTCTTGTCCAATTAGGGGTTTTAACCAATCTTGTGCATCCAATAGGTGTGTTTGTGTCATTGGATGCACATTTAGGTCATTTTCGTCCTCCCTAGGCTTATTCTAGTCCATTTAGGGTTTTTAACAAATCATGTGCATCCAATTAAGGTTTGTTAGCATCTTGTGCATTAAATAAGTTTGTGACATGGAATTAACATTTAGGTCATTTTCGTCATCCCTAGGCTTATTCTATTCCAATTAGGGTTTTTAACCAATGTTGTCCATCCAATACGTCTGTTTGTGTTATTGGATTAACATTTAGGTCATTTCAGTTCTCCATAGGCTTATTCTAATCCATTTAGTGTTTTTAACCAATCATTTGCATCCAAAAAGGTTATTTGTATCATTGGATTAATATTTATGTCATTTTCGTTCTCCCTAGGCTTATTCTAGTCCAATGAAGGGTTTTAACTAATCTTGTGCATCCAATAGGTGTGTTTGGGTCATTGGATTAACATTTATGTTATTTTCATCCTCCCTAAGCTTATTCTAGGCCATTTAGGGTTTTTAACCATTCTTGTGCATCCAATACGCGTGTTTGTGTCATTGGATTAACATTCAGGTCATTTTCATCCTCCTTAGGCTTATTCTAGTCCATTTATGGTTTTTAACCAATCTTGTGCTTCATATAAGTTCATTTGTGTCATTGGATAAACATTTAGGTCTTTTTCGTCCTCCCTAGGCTTTTTCTTGTCCAATTAGGGTTTTTATCCAATTTTGTGCATCAAATATGCTTGTTTGTGGCATTGGATGAACATTTAGGTCATTTTCGTCCTCCCTAGGCTTATTCTAATCCATTTAGGAATTTTAACCAATCTTGTGCATCCAATAAGTTGATTTGTGCCATTGTATTAACATTTAAGTCATTTTTGTCCTCCCTAGGCTTATTCTAGTCCAATTACGGTTTTTAATCCAATACGTGTGTTTGTGTCATTGGATTAACATTAATGTCATTTTCATCCTCCCTGGGCTTATTTTATCCCAATTACTATTTTAAACCGATCTTGTCCATTTAAAAGGTGTGTTTGTGTCATTGGATTAACATTTAGGTCATTTTCATCATCCCTAGGTTTATTCTTGTCCATTTAGGGTTTTTAACCAATCTTGCGCAACCAATAAGTTCATTTGTGTCATTGGATCAACATTCAAGTCATTTTCGTCCTCTCTAGGCTTATTCTAGTAAAATTAGGGTTTTGAACCAATCTTGTGCATCAAATATGTTTATTTGTGTTATTGGATTAACATTTAGGTCATTTTCGTCCTCCCTAGGCCTATTCTAATCTATTTAGGGTTATTAAGAAATAATGTGCATCCAAAAAGTTTATTTGTGTCATCGGATCAATATTTCGGTCATTTTCGTTCTCCCTAGGCTTATTCTAGTCCAATCAAGGTTTTTGCCCAATCTTGTGCATCCAATATGTGCGTTTGGGTCACTGGATTAACATTTAGGTTATTTTCTTCCTCCCTAAGCTTATTCTAGTCCTTTTAGGGTTTTTAACCAATCTTTTGCATCCAATACGTGTGTATGTGTTATTGGATTAACATTTAGGTCATTTTCGTTCTCCCTATACTTATTGTAGTCCAATTAGGGTTTTTAAACAATCTTTTGCATTCAATAGGTGTGTTTGTGTCATTGGATTAACATTTAGGTCATTTTCCACCTCCTTAGGCTTATTCTAGTTCGTTTTGGCTTTTTAACCAATCTTGTGCATCCAATAAGTTCATTTTTGTCATTGGATTAACATTTTTGTCAATTTCGTCCTCCCTAGACTTATTCCAATCCAGTTAGGATTTAGAACCAATCTTGTGCAACAAATATGTTTATTTGTGTCATTGGATTAACGTTTAGGTTATTTTTGTCCTCCCTAGGCTTAATCTAGTCTATTTAGGGTTTTCTAACTAATCTTGTGCATCAAATAAGTTCATTTGTGTCATTGGATTAACAATTTGGTCATTTTTGTCCTCTTTAGGCTTATTCTAGTCCAATTACGGTTTTTAACCAATCTTGTGCATCAAAAAATGTTTGTTTGTATTATTGGATTAACATTTAGGTCATTTTCGTCCTACCTAGGCTTATTCTAATCCATTTAGTAATTTTAACCAATCTTGTGCATCCAATAAGTTTATTTGTGTCTTTGTATTATCATTTAGGTGATATTCGTCCTCCCTATGCTTATTCTAGTCCAATTAAGGTTTTTATCCAATCTTGTGCATTAAAGATGTTTATTTGTGTCATTGGATTAACATTTAGGTCATTTTCGTCCCCCTTAGGCTTAATCTAGTCCATTTAGGATTTTTAACCAATCTTGTGCTTTCAATAAGTTTATTTGTCATTGGATTAACATTTAGGTCATTTTCATCCTCCCTAGTTTTATTCTAGTCCAATTACGATTTTTAACCAATCTTGTGCATCAAATATGTTTGTTTGTCTTATCAGATTAACTTTTAGGTCATTTTTGTCATCCCTAGGCTTATTATTGTCCAATTGTGGTTTTTAATCAATCTTGTGCATCCGATACTTGTGTTCGTGTCATTGTATAAACACTTAGGTTATTTTCATCCTACCTAGGATTATTCTAGTATGTTTAGCGTTTTTAACCAATCTTGTGGATCCAATACGTGTGTTAGTGTCATTGGATTAAAATTTAGGTCATTTTCATCCTCCCTAGGCTTATTTAAGCCGAATTAGTGTTTTTAACCAATCTTGTCCATTTAATAGGTGTGTTTGTGTCATTGGGTTAACATTTAGGTCATTTTCATAATCCCTAGGTTTATTCTAATCCATTTAGGGTTTTTAGGCAATCTTGTGCATCCAATCAGTTCATTTGTGTCATTGGATTAATATTTAGCTGAATTTCGTCCTCCCTTGTATTTTTCTAGTTCAATTAAGGTTTTTAACCAATCTTGAGCATCCAATACGTGTGTTTGTGTCGTTGGATTTACTTTTAGGTCATTGTTGTCGTCCCTTAACTTACTCTAGTCCAATTAGGGTTTCTTTTACCAATCTTGTAAATCAAATACGTGTGTTTGAGTCATTGTATTAACATTCAAGTCATTTTCGTCCTCCCTATGCTTATGCTAGTCCAATTAGGGTTTCTTTTACCAATCTTGTAAATCAAATACGTGTGTTTGAGTCATTGTATTAACATTCAAGTCATTTTCGTCCTCCCTATGCTTATGCTAGTCCAATTAGGGTTTTTAAACATTCATGTGCATCGAATAGGTGTGTTTATATCATTTGATTAACATTTAGGCTATTTTCATCAGCCCAAATCTTATTCTAGTCCATTTAGGGTTTGTAACCAATCTTGTGCAACGAATACGTGTGTTTGTCATATTGATTTACATTTAGGTCACTTTCGTCCTCCCTAGGCTTATTCTAGGTGTGTTTGTGTCATTGGATGAACATTTAGGGCATTTTCGTCCTTCCTTGTGTCATTCTTGTCCAATTAGGGTTTTCAACGAATCTTGTGCATCCAATAGGTGCGTTTGTGTCATTGGATGAACATTTAGGGCATTTTCGTCCTTCCTTGTGTCATTCTTGTCCAATTAGGGTTTTCAACGAATCTTGTGCATCCAATAGGTGTGTTTGTGTCATTTGATTAACATTTAGGCTATTTTTATCCTCCCTAATCTTATTCTAGTCCATTTAGGGTTTTTTAATCAATCTTGTGCAACGAATACAAGTGTTTGCCTTATTGATTTACATTTAGGTCATTTTTGTCCTTCCTAGGCTTATTCTAGTTCAGTTAGGGTTTCTAACCAATCTTGTGCATCCAATAGGTGTGTTTGTGTGATTTGATTAACATTTAGGTCATTTTCATCATCCCTAGGCTTATTCTAGTCCATTTAGGGTTTTTAAATCAATCTTGTGCAACGAATACAAGTGTTTGCCTTATTGATTTACATTTAGGTCATTTTTGTCCTTCCTAGGCTTATTCTAGTTCAGTTAGGGTTTCTAACCAATCTTGTGCATCCAATAGGTGTGTTTGTGTGATTTGATTAACATTTAGGTCATTTTCATCATCCCTAGGCTTATTCTAGTCCATTTAGGGTTTTTAACCAATCTTGTGCATCTAATAAGTTCATTTGGGTCATTGGATTAATATTTAGGTCATTTTCGTCCTCCCTAGGATTATTCTACTCCAATTAGGTGTTTTAATTACTCTTGTTCATCCAATATGTGGGTTTGTGTCATTGGATTAACATTAAGGTCATTGTCGTCCACCCTAGGCTTATTCTACTCCAATTAGGGTTTTCAACGAATCTTGTGCATCCAATACGTGTGTCTGTGTCATTGGATTAACATTTAATTCATTTTCATTCTTCCTAGGCTTATTCTAGTCCATTTATCTCTAAGCTTATTCTTGACCATTTAGGGGTTTTAACCAATCATTTGCATCCAAAAAGTTTATTTGCTCAAGCTACTAGCTACAGTGGTGGCCAAGGGAATATGCAAATAAATGAATTCATGGTGATGGATCGATTCCACAAGGCTAACCCTCCATCGTTTGAAGGTCACTATAATCCTGATGGAGCTCAAAAGTGGTTACAAGAAGTTGAAAAGATTTTCAGAGGAGTGGCATGTCCCGAAGGTCAGAAAGTGCATCTTGGTACCTTTATGTTGACGGAAGAAGCTGAACATTGGTGGGATAATGCACGCCAACGTTTAGAGAATGCAGGGACTGCAATTACTTGGGCTATATTCAAGAACATGTTTCTAATTAAGTATTTCCCTGAAGATATCCGTAATAGAAAGGAGATGGAATTTGTTAAATTGGAACAGGGGAATATGTCAGTAGCGGAGTATGCTGCTAAGTTCGAGGAATTATCCAGGTACTATCCACTCTATGTTGGAGAAGCAGGAGAAAAGTCTAAGTGCACCAAGTTTGAAATGGGACTTAGGCCAGAGATCAAGAAACAGGTTGGAATGCAAGAGATCCGCAACTTTCCTACCCTAGTGAATAAGAGTAGGATTTATGATGAGGATAGCCGTGCTGAAAAGGCACATTATCGAAACACTGGAATCATGAAGGACAAGAGGCCTATGCATCATAATAGAGGAAAACCTTACT
>NC_021162.2:25824153-25825373 GCF_000331145.2 Cicer arietinum | reverse complement strand
GATAAACATAACTTATTCTATGGAAAGGTTAGCTGAAATATATATAAAGGAAATTGTGAAGTTGCATGGAATCCCATCAAGTATAGTCTCAGACAGAGACCCTAGGTTTACCTCTAAGTTTTGGCAAGGTTTACAAAGCGCTTTACGTACGAACCTTAGGATGAGTTCAGCATATCACCCACAGACAAATGGTCAAACTGAGCGAACCAATCAATCCCTAGAAGACTTGTTGAGAGCTTGTGTGTTGGAACAAAATGGAAGTTGGGATAGCTTTTTGCCACTTATAGAATTTACCTATAACAATAGTTTCCACTCTAGCATTGGAATGGCCCCTTTTGAGGCGTTGTATGGGAGAAGGTGTAGGACCCCTCTGTGTTGGTTTGAGACGGGTGATAACCTTGTGTTAGGACCCGAGATTGTTCAACAGACTACTGACAAAGTAAAAATGATTCAGGAAAAGATGAGAGCATCTCAGAGTAGGCAAAAGAGTTACCATGATAAAAGAAGGAAAAACCTCGAATTTCAAGAAGGTGATCATGTATTTCTGAGAGTTACTCCAACAACTGGGGTTGGTCGGGGCATTAAAAATGTGAAAGCTTACTCCTCGATTTATAGGACCTTACCAAATTCTCAAACGTGTCGGTAACGTAGCATATCAGATTGCGTTGCCTCCGTCTGTTTCTAATCTCCATAGTGTCTTTCATGTGTCTCAACTTCGTAAGTACATTTTCGATCCCTCACACGTGATTGAGTCAGACAAGGTCCAAATAAAAGAGAATCTAACTTTTGAGACCTTACCGCTACGGATTGAGGACCAAAAGTCCAAAGAATTAAGGGGCAAGACGATTTCATTGGTTAAGGTTGTCTGGGGAGGTGCTGCTGGTGAAAGTGCTACGTGGGAGGTCGAAAGCCAGATGCGCGATTCTTATCCAGAACTGTTTTCTTCAACAGGGGGAGAAATGTAACACCCCAATTTCTCATTACCTTATTTTGAATAGTATAATGATACAATACTATTTTTTTTATGAGTGTTAATATGTGTTCTAATTCTTTAGGTGTGTCTGTGTGTTTGCCTTAATAATTGATTTAAATCATTAATATTAACTATATTTAACTTACAAAAATAAATAAAATAAAATATATATATATATATATATATATATATAAATAAAATAATACAAGGAGTGAATTTGTGTTGTTACACTAGTTGTTACCTTTAA
>NC_021162.2:25817992-25820281 GCF_000331145.2 Cicer arietinum | reverse complement strand
GTCAATCCAATAAATGTGTTTGTTATATTGGATTAACATTTAGGTCATTTTCGTCCTCCCTAGGCTTATTCTAGTCCGATTAGGTTTGTTAACCTAACTCGTCAATCCAATAAATGTGTTTGTTATATTGGATTAACATTTAGGTCATTTTCGTCCCATCTAAGCATATTCTAGACCATTTACGGTTTTTAACCAATCTTGTCCATCGAAAATGTTTGTTTGTGTTATTGGCTTAACATTTAGGTCATTTTCATCCTCCCTAGGCTTATTCTAATCCAATTAGGGTTTTAACCAATCTTTTGAATCCAATAAGTTTATTTGTGTAATTTGATTAATATTTAGCTGATTTTCGTTCTCCCTTGCCTTATATTAGTCGAATTAGGGTTTCTAACTAATATACTGCATCTAATACTGGTGTTTGTGTCAATGGATTAACATTTAGGTCATTTTCGTCCCCCCTAAGCTTATTCTAGACCATTTACGGTTTTTAACCAATCTTGTGCATCGAATATGCTTGTTTTTGTTATTGGATTTACATTTAGGTCATTTTCGTTCAGCGTACGCTTATTTTAATCCATTTAGGGTTTTTAACCAATCTTGTGCATCCAATAAGTTTGTTTGTGTAATTGGAGTAATATTTAGCTCATTTTTGTTCTCCCTATGCTTATTCTAGTCCAATTAGTGTTACTAACCAATCTTTTGCATCCAATACGTGTGTTTGTGTCATTGGAATAACATTTAGGTCATTTTTGTCCTCGCTAATCTGATTCTTGTCCATTTAGGGTTTTTAACCAGTCTTGTGCATCCAATAAGTTCATTTGTGTCATTGAATTAATGTTTAGGTAATTTTCATCCTTCATAGGCTTGTTGTAGTCCTATAAGGGTTTTTAACCAATCTTGTGCATCTAACACGTGTGTTTGTGTCATTTGATTAACATTTACGTCATTTTCGTCATCCCTAGACTTATTCTAGTCCAATTAAAATTTTTAACCAATCTTGTGCATCCAATACAAGTGTTTGTCTCATTGGAATAATGTTTGGGTCATTTTCGTCCTTCTTCGGCTTATTCTTTTCCATTAGTGTTTTTTACCTATATAGTGCATCCAGTAGGTGTGTTTGTAACATTGGATTAATATTTAGCTCATTTTAGGGTTTTAACCAATCTTGTGCATCCAATAAGTTTATTTGTATTATTGGATTAACATTTTAGCCATTTTCGTCATCCCTATGCTTATTCTAGTCCAATTAGGTTTTTAACCAATCTTGTGCATCCAATACGTGTGCTCATTTCGTTTGATTAACATTTTGGTCATTTTTGCCATCCCTAAGCTTATTCGAGTCCACCTAGGGTTTTTAACCAATATTTATCATCCAATTGGTCTGTGTGTGTCATTGGATCAACATTTAGGTCATTTTCGTCCTCCCTAGGCTTATTCTAGTCCGATTAGGTTTGTTAACCTAACTCGTCAATCCAATAAATGTGTTTGTTATATTGGATTAACATTTAGGTCATTTTCGTCCCATCTAAGCATATTCTAGACCATTTACGGTTTTTAACCAATCTTGTGCATCGAAAATGTTTTTTGTGTTATTGGATTAACATTTAGGTCATTTTCGTCCTCCCTAGGCTTATTCTAATCCATTTAGGGTTTTAACCAATCTTTTGAATCCAATAAGTTTATTTGTGTAATTGGATTAATATTTAGCTGATTTTCGTTCTCCCTTGCCTTATTTTAGTCGAATTAGGGTTTTTAACCAATATACTGCATCTAATACTGGTGTTTGTGTCAATGATTTAACATTTAGGTCATTTTCGTCCCCCCTAAGCTTATTCTAGACCATTTACGGTTTTTAACCAATCTTGTGCATCCAATACGTGTGTTTGTGTCATTGGAATAACATTTAGGTCATTTTTGTCCTCGCTAATCTGATTCTTGTCCATTTAGGGTTTTTAACCAGTCTTGTGCATCCAATAAGTTCATTTGTGTCATCGAATTAATGTTTAGGTAAATTTCGTCCTTCATAGGCTTGTTGTAGTCCTATAAGGGTTTTTAACCAATCTTGTGAATCTAGTAGGTGTGTTTGTGACATTGGTTTAACCTTTAGGGCATTTTCATCCTTTCTAAGCTTATTCTTGACCATTTAGGGGTTTTGACCAATCATTTGCATCCAAAAAGTTTATTTGTATCATCGGATTAATATTTTAGTCATTTTCGTCCTCCCTAGGCTTATTGTAAGACCCATAATTTTAAAGTACCCTTTTATGTATTTTTGGTATATTTTGGATT
>NC_021162.2:25816310-25817492 GCF_000331145.2 Cicer arietinum | reverse complement strand
ATCATCCTTAATCTCTTGTTGATAGTAGACAAAATCATGTTGAATGGAACAGACGAGCCTTACTGACTATGGATGTGTGTGAAGTTATTAAAGACCCTATGAAGAGGGGTAGGCAACACTTTTTTCGAGAAGGCCGGGTGAAACAAATTGTGACTAGTGTGTTGAATTTGAGTACAAACTTAGTGTGGATTGCTACTCGTACTTTAAGTTTCGAGGACGAAACTAATTTTAGGGGGGTAGTAATGTAAGACCCATAATTTTAAAGTATACTTTATGTACAGTGTATTTTGGATATTGGCTCGGAGGCTTTTTAGCCAAAGTTATTAATATTTTGGAGTTTATTTGAATAAAAAGATATTTTGATGCCAATTAGAATTACTCGTCGATGAATAAATTAAATTAAGGACGGTGAATCTTTTACGAAGAATTTAATGCATTATGGGTGAAATGGTAATTTTAATAAATATCTAGATATTTGGAGATATTTGTTAAAAGTAATTAATATATATTCATATATATATATATGGTTGGAGGGAAAAGGAAATGGAAAGGAAGGAAAAAGGAAGAAAGGAAAACAGAAAGAAAAGCATTTCCCTCGCGAGAACTTCTTCTTCTTCCTCTGTCGCGTGACCATTCTCCCTCCTTCTTCCATTTTCATTTTCGTTTCTTCCTTTTGTTCAAGAATAGAAACCCAAGGCTAGTGGGTGAGAAAGATCAAGTCTCCAACTCCTTCCTCCTTCTCGGATTCGAAAATAGAGTTAAGGATTTCAAAACCGTCAAACACAAACCTCCCCGTTTCATCTAGATCTAAGCTTCGTTTTGCAAAGAGATAGAAGGGAAAGTTGTTCACTACCACGTTGCGGTGCTAGGGAACCAACTTTGGAAGCGACGTTGCGAGCGGAGATTTTACCGGATTTACTCGCGGTACTGTAATCGAACGTTAAAGCTAACGTTAAGGTAAGGGCTCCTTCCAAACTTCTAGTTTGCATTTAGGGACTTATCTGTGGTTGTGTGGAAAGGAATTTGTTAGGGTTGGAGTGTTGATTTGGGGAAAAATGGATCTAAGGATTTATGGGTAAAATCTTAGAGTTAGGTTTTGGTTATATTGATGAATGTTTCGTGGGAAAATGAATTTAAACTCATTTATGTATGATTTTGAGTAAATGAAACTTGTTGTGTTTG
>NC_021162.2:25791260-25816070 GCF_000331145.2 Cicer arietinum | reverse complement strand
ACCATTAGAGTTAAACGAGTATTAAAAATGGGGAATCTTTTAATATCTGCATTTGCTTAACGATTGTGGTGGATGGAGTTTGTGTATGCTCATGCATTTCATTTTGCTAAATCGTGCTGACCCGTGATAGGTGGCACCTCGGTAAACAGTACTGACCCGTGATAGGTGGTACGTTTACGATTTACGTTTTGGTAAATTGTGTTGACCCGTGATAGGTGGCACCTCGGTAAACGGTACTGACGCGTGATAGGTGGTACGTTTACGATTTACGTTTTGGTAAATTGTGCTGACCCGTGATAGGTGGCACCTCGGTAAATAGTACTGACCCGTGATAGGTGGTACGTTTACGATTTACGTTTTGGTAAATTGTGCTGACCCGTGATAGGTGGCACCTCGGTAAACAGTACTGACCCGTGATAGGTGGTACGTTTACGATTTACGTTTTGGTAAATCGTGCTGACCCGTGATAGGTGGCACCTCGGTAAACAGTACTGACCCGTGATAGGTGGTACGTTTATGATTTACGCTTTTTAGTAAATCGTGATGACCGGTGATAGGTGGCACCTCGGTAATTGGTACTTTGGCCTACGATAGGTGGTACAATTATGATTTACGGCCCTTCGAGGAGGGTTTTGGTTTTGAATTCCGAGTTCATGCATTTTGGCATATACTCATCGCATTAGGGTGCTTGGCACACGAGTCGTGTTTGAATCAAGTTATGATTGAGTGTTATGTATTGATTTTGTGTGTAAGTGTGACTGATTGTAAACTATTTTGAAAATCAAGTTGTCATGGTAATTGTGTTGGAATTGCTAAGTGTTATGTATTGATTATCGTGTGTAAGTGTGATGGATTGTAAAACTATTTCGAAACCCAATTTGCTAAGTATTAAGATTTGGAGTTGTGTGTGAATGTGATTGAATTAGTTTATGTATTTTTGGAAGGATAAGCAGGGAAATCGATTTCCCAATCGATTTGGGAAGTTACAGGGGCTCAACTATTTATATAATCGATTTCCCAATCGATTTGGGAAGTTACAAGGGCTCAACTATTTATAAAATCGATTCCCAATCGATTTGGCCATGCAGGAATTCAGCAAAACTGACAAAAATCGATTTGGAAGTCGATTGGCATTAAGTCAGGGGCTCAGCTATCCTGTCAATCGATTGCCCAATCGATTGAGTTAAGCCCATAATTCAAATTTCACTAAAAACCTTCAGGAAATCGATTTGGAAATCGATTGGCTTAGTAGAAATTCTTATTTTGAGTAAGATAACAGATTGCTCAATTGATTTATCAATGTCTTGGTTAGTTATGTATTACTTGATGGATTGAGAACTTTATTTTGTTTTCATTTTTAATTGGCAAGCATTATATGAACTTTTCGCATATGGAAAATCCTTTTAAGGTGCATGCTAAGTTGAAAGGTTATTTTGTGCATTTAAAAACTTAAATGTTATGTGTTAACTGTTAATTTCGGTTGGTGACCCTTTACAACTATTGTGGAAATCTGGGCTTTGCCCTCAGATGAGAGCCAGGACGATCCTACCGGTTTGTACCCTACGGATGGGAATGTAGATGGGAATGCTTGACTGGAGCTATGTTAGGAGGATCTCACGGGGCGCGTGGAGATCACTCATGGTGTATAACTATAGTTTTTTTTTTTTTGAAGAATGATCAGATTAGGATGACATAGAGGGAACATATGTCTTTCTTTTGGATTACGTTATTTTGAATTGGAAAACTATACCTTTACTAATATTGTCAGTATGACATCTTATTTGAATGGGTTCCAAGTATTATTTGTTTTTGTGTAAATACTTTGCATTCATATTTTGAGAAACTTTTCCGTTGCTGGTAAATTATAATGACTCAATTATTTATCCAAAGGTATTGCCTTGTATATTTCTCTGTTTTATTTTAATTTCCTTTTATAAAAAAATACACCCTCGCTTTGAAATGTGCTTGTTATATTGGATTAACATTTAGGTCATTTTCGTCCCATCTAAGCATATTCTAGACCATTTACGGTTTTTAACCAATCTTGTGCATCGAAAATGTTAGTTTGTGTTATTGGATTAACATTTAGGGTTTTATTAATCCATTTAGGGTTTTTAACCAATCTTGTGCATCCAATAAGTTTATTTGTGTAATGGGGTTAATATTTAGCTCATTTTTTTCTCCCTAGGCTTATTCTAGTCCAATTAGGGGTTTTAACCAATCTTGTGCATCCAATACGTTTGTTTGTGACATTGAATAAACATTTAGGTCATTTTCGTCCTCCCTAGGCTTATTATAGTCCAATTATGGTTTTTAACCAATACTTGTGCATCGAATATGTCTGTTTGTGTTATTGGATTAACATTTAGGTCATTTTCGTCCTCCATAGGCTTATTCTAATCCATTTAGGGTTTTTAACCAGTCTTGTGCATCCAATAAGTTTATTTGTGTAATGGGGTTAATATTTAGCTCATTTTTTTCTCCCTAGGCTTATTCTAGTCCAATTAGGGGTTTTAACCAATCTTGTGCATCCAATACGTTTGTTTGTGACATTGAATAAACATTTAGGTCATTTTCGTCCTCCCTAGGCTTATTATAGTCCAATTATGGTTTTTAACCAATACTTGTGCATCGAATATGTCTGTTTGTGTTATTGGATTAACATTTAGGTCATTTTCGTCCTCCATAGGCTTATTCTAATCCATTTAGGGTTTTTAACCAGTCTTGTGCATCCAATAAGTTTATTTGTGTAATTGGATTAATATTTAGCTCATTTTCGTTCTCCCTTTGCTTATTCTAGTCCAATTAGGGTTTTTAACCAATCTTCTGCATCTAATACTGGTGTTTGTGTCAATGGATTAACATTTAGGTCATTTTCGTCCCCCGTAGGCTTATTCTAGAGCATTTACGGTTTTTAACCAATCTTGTGCATCGAATATGTTTGTTTGTGTTATTGGATTAACATTTAGGTCATTTTTGTCCTCCCTAGCCTTATTTTAGTCCAATTAGGGTTTTTAACCAATCTACTGCCTCTAATACTGGTGTTTGTGTCAATGGATTAACATTTAGTTCATTTTCGTCCCCCCTAAGCTTATTCTAGACCATTTACGGTTTTTAACCAATCTTGTGCATCGAATATGCTTGTTTGTGTTATTGGATTTACATTTAGGTCATTTTTGTTCTCCCTAGGCTTATTCTAGTCCAATTAGGTTTTTAACCAATCTTGTGCATCTAATACGTGTGTTCGTGTCATTGGATTAACATTTTGACCATTTTCGCCCTCCCTAGGCTTATTCTAGTCCGGTAAGGGTTGTTAACCAATCTTAATTATCCAATAGATATGTCTATATCATTGGATTAACATTTATGCTATTTTTGTCCTCCTTAAGCTTATTCTATTCCGATTATGTTTGTTAACCTAACTCGTACATCCAATAGGTATGTACGAGACATTGGATTAACATTTAGGACATTTTCGTCCCCCTTAAGCTTATTCAAGTCCATTTAGGGTTTTTAAGCAATATTGTGCATCCGATAAGTTTATTTGTGTCATTGGATTAACATTTAGGTCTTTTTTGCCTCCCTTGGCTTATCCTAGTCCAATTAGAGTTTTTAACCAATCTTTTGTATTCAATAAGTTCGTTTGTATCGTTGGATTAACATTTAGGTCATTTTATTCCTCCCTTGGGTTATTCTAATCCATTTACGGTTATTTACCAATCTTGTGCATCCAATAAGCGTGTTTATGTCATTGGATTAACGTTTAGGTCATTTTCGTGATCCTTCGACTTATTGCAGTGCATTTAGAGTTTTTAACCAATCTTGTGCTTCTAATATGTGTGTTTGTGTCATTTGATTAACATTTATGTCATTTTTGTCCTCCCAAAGCTTGTTCTAGTCCAGTTAGGATTTTTAACCAATCTTGTGCATCCAACACGTGTGTTTGTGTCATTTGATTAACATTTACGTCATTTTCGTCGTCCCTAGACTTATTCTAGTCCAATTAAGGTTTTTCACCAATCTTGTGCATCCAATAAGTTCATTTGTGTAATTGGATGAACATTTAGGTCATTTTCGTCCTCCCTAGGCTTATTCTTGTCCAATTAGGCTTTTTAGCCAATCTTGTGCATCCAATAAGTTCATTTGTGTCATTTGATTAACATTTACGTCATTTTCGTCGTCCCTAGACTTATTCTAGTCCAATTAAGGTTTTTAACCAATCTTGTGCATCCAATACAAGTGTTTCTGTTATTGGAATAATGTTTAGGTCATTTTCGTCCTCCTTCGGCTTATTCTTTTCCATTAGTGTTTTTTACCTATATAGTGCATCCAGTAGGTGTGTTTGTAACATTGGATTAATATTTAGCTCATTTTATGGTTTTAACCAATCTTGTGCATCCAATACATGTGCTCGTTTCATTGAATTAACATTTCGGTCATTTTTGCCATCCCTAAGTTGATTCGAGTCCAACTAGGGTTTTTTTACCAATCTTTATCATCCAATTGGTCTGTCTGTGTCATTGGATTAACATTTAGGTCATTTTCGTCCTCCCTAGGCTTATTCTAGTCCGATGTTAACCTAACTCGTCAATCCAATAAATGTGTTTGTTATATTGGATTAACATTTAGGTCATTTTCGTCCCATCTAAGCATATTCTAGACCATTTACGGTTTTTAACCAATCTTGTGCATCGAAAATGTTTGTTTGTCTTATTGGATTAATATTCAGGTCATTTTCGTCCTCCGTAGGGTTATACTAATCCATTAAGGGTTTTTAACCAATCTTGTGCATCCAATAAGTTTCTTTGTGTAATGGGGTTAATATTTAGCTCATTTTTTTCTCCCTAGGCTTATTCTAGTCCAATTAGGGGTTTTAACCAATCTTGTGCATCCGATATGTTTGTTTGTGACATTGAATAAACATTTAAGTCATTTTCGTCATCCGTAGGCTTATTATAGTCCAATTATGGTTTTTACCAATACTTGTGCATCGAATATGTTTGTTTGTGTTATTGGATTAACATTTAGGTCATTTTTGTCCTCCATGGGCTTATTCTAATGCATTTAGGGTTTTTAACCAGTCTTGTGCCTCCAATAAGTTTATTTGTGTAATTGGATTAATATTTAGCTCATTTTCGTTCTCCCTTGGCTTATTCTAGTCCAATTAGGGTTTTTAACCAATCGACTGCCTCTAATGCTGGTATCTGTGTCAATGGATTAACATTTAGTTCATTTTCGTACCCTATAAGCTCATTCTAGACCATTTACGGTTTTTAACCAATCTTGTGCATCGAAGATGTTTGTTTGTGTTATTGGATTTACATTTAGGTCATTTTTGTCCAGCGTACGCTTATTTTAATCCATTTAGAGTTTTTAACCAATCTTGTGCATCCAATAAGTTTGTTTGTGTAATTGGATTAATATTTAGCTCATTTTTGTTCTCCCTAGACTTATTCTAGTCCAATTAGAGTTATTAACCAATCTTTTGCATCCAATACGTGTGTTTGTGTCATTGGAATAACATTTAGGTCATTTTGGTCCTCGCTAATCTTATTCTTGTCCATTTAGGGTTTTTAACTAGTCTTGTGCATCCAATAAGTTCATTTGTGTCATTGAATTAATGTTTAGGTAATTTTCGTCCTTCATATGCTTATTGTAGTCCTATAATGGTTTTTAACCAATCTTGTGCATCTACTAGGTGTGTTTGTGACATTGGATAAACGTTTAGGTCATTTTCGTGATCCATCGACTTATTGCAGTGCATTTAGGGTTTTTAACCAATCTTGTGCTTCTAATTAGTGTGTTTGTGTCATTTGATTAACATTTAGGTCATTTGATTAACATTTTGTGTCATTTACGATTATTTACCAATCTTGTGCATCCAATAAGCGTGTTTATGTCATTGGATTAACGTTTAGGTCATTTTCGTGATCCTTCGACTTATTGCAGTGCATTTACGGTTTTTAACCAATCTTGTGCTTCTAATAAGTGTGTTTGTGTCATTTGATTAACATTTAGGTCATTTTCGTCCTCCCAAAGCTTTTTCTAGTCCAATTAGGGTTTTTAACCAATCTTGTGCATCCAACACGTGTGTTTGTGTTATTTGATTAACATTTACGTCATTTTCTTCGTCCATCAACTTATTCTAGTCTAATTAAAGTTTTTAACCAATCTTGTACATCCAATACAAGTGTTTCTGTCATTGGAATAATGTTTGGGTCATTTTCGTCCTCCTTCGGCTTATTCTTTTCCATTAGTGTTTTTTACCTATCTAGTGCATCCAGTAGGTGTGTTTGTAACATTGGATTAATATTCATCTCATTTAAGGGTTTTTACCATTCTTGTGCATCCAATAAGTTTATTTGTACCATTGGATTAACATTTTAGCCATTTTCGTCGTCCCTGTGCTTATTCTAGTCCAATTAGGGTTTTTAACCAATCTTGTGCATCCAATACGTGTGCTCGTTTCATTAGATTTACATTTTGGTCATTTTTGCCATCCCAAAGCTGATTCGAGTCCAACTAGGGTTTTTAACCAATCTTGATCATCCAATTGGTCTGTCTGTGTCATTGGATTAACATTTAGGTCATTTTCGTCATCTCTAGGCTTATTCTAGTCCGATTAGGTTTGATAACATAACTCGTCAATCCAATAAATGTGTTTGTTATATTGGATTAACATTTAGGTCATTTTTGTCCCATCTAAGCATATTCTAGACCATTTACGGTTTTTAACCAATCTTGTGCATCGAAAATGTTTGTTTGTGTTATTGGATTAACATTTAGGTCATTTTCGTCCTCCATAGGATTATTCTAATCCATTTAGGGTTTTTAACCAGTCTTGTGCATCCAATAAGTTTATTTGTGTAATAGGATTAATATTTAGCTCATTTTCGTTATCCATTGGCTTATTCTAGTCCAATTAGGGTTTGTAACCAATCTTCTGCATCTAATACTGGTCTTTCTCTCAATGGATTAACATTTACGTCATTTTCGTCCCCCCTAAGCTTATTCTAGACCATTTACGGTTTTGAACCAATTTTGTGCATTGAATATGTTTGTTTGTGTTATTGGATTAACATTTAGGTCATTTTCGTCCTCCCTAGGCTTATTCTAATCCATTTAGGGTTTTTAACCAATCTTTTGAATCCAATAAGTTTATTTGTGTAATTGGATTAATATTTAGCTCATTTTCGTTCTCCCTTTACTTATTTTAGTCCAATTAGGGTTTTTAACCAATCTATTGCCTCTAATATTGGTGTTTGTGTCAATGGATTAACATTTAGTTCATTTCCGTCCCCCCTAAGCTTATTCTAGACCATTTACGGTTTTTAACAAATCTTGTGCATTGAATATGCTTGTTTGTGTTATTGGATTTACATTTAGGTCATTTCCGATAAGGGTTTTTAACCAAACTTCATCATCCAATAGATGTGTCTATATCATTGGATTAGCATTTTGGTCATTTTCGTCCTCCCTAGGCTTATTCTAGTCCGATTACGTTTGTTAACTTAACTCGTACATCCAATAGGTGTGTTTGAGACATTCGATTAACATTTAGGACATTTTCACGCCCCCTAAGCTTATTCAAGTCCATTTAGGGTTTTTAAGCAATATTGTGCATCCAATATGTTTATTTGTGTCATTGGATTAACATTTAGGTCTTTTTTGCCTCCGTTTGCTTATCCTAGTCCAATTAGAGTTTTCAACCAATCTTTTGTATTCAATAAGTTCGTTTGTATCGATGGATTAACATTTAGGTCATTTTATTCCTCCCTTGGGTTATTCTAATCCATTTACGGTTATTTACCAATCTTGTGCATCCAATAAGCGTGTTTATGTCATTGGATTAACGTTTAGGTCATTTTCGTGATCCTTCGACTTACTGCAGTGCATTTAGGGTTTTTAACCAATCTTGTGCTTCTAATAAGTGTGTTTGTGTCATTTGATTAACATTTAGGTCATTTTCGTCCTCCCAAAGCTTGTTCTAGTCCAATTAGGGTTTTTAACCAATCTTGTGCATCCAACACATGTGTTTGTGTCATTTATTAACATTTATGTCATTTTCGTCGTCCTTAAACTTATTCTACTCCAATTAAGGTTTTAAACCAATCTTGTGCATCCAATACAAGTGTTTGTGTCAATGGAATAATGTTTGGGTCATTTTCGTCCTCCTTCTGCTTGTTCTTTTCCATTAGTGTTTTTTACCTATCTAGTGCATCCAGTAGATGTGTTTGTAACATTGGATTAATATTTAGCTCATTTTAGGGTTTTAACCAATCTTGTGCATCCAATAAGTTTATTTGTATCATTCGATTAACATTTTATCCATTTTCGTCATCCCTATGCTTATTCTAGTCCAATTAGGCTTTTTAACCAATCTTGTGCATCCAATACGTGTGCTCGTTTCATTTGATTGACATTTTGGTCATTGTTGCCATCCCAAGCTTATTCTAGTCCAAGTAGAGTTTTTAACCAATCTTTATCATCCAATTGGTCTGTCTGTGTCATTGGATTAACATTTAGGTCATTTTCGTCCTCCATATGCTTATTCTAGTCCGATTAGGTTTGTTATCCTAACTTGTCAATCCAATAAATGTGTTTGTTATTGGATTTACATTTAGGTCATTTTCGTCTAACGTACGCTTATTTTAATCCATTGGGGTTTTAACCAATCTTGTGCATCCAATAAGTTTGTTTGTGTAATTAGATTAATATTTAGCTCATTTTTGTTCTCCCTAGGCTTATTCTAGTCCAATTAGAGTTATTAACCAATCTTTTGCATCCAATACGTGTGTTTGTGTCATTGGAATAATATTTAGATCATTTTTGTCCTTGCTAATCTTATTCTTGTCCATTTAGTATTTTTAACTAGTCTTGTGCATCCATTTAGTTCATTTGTGTCATTGATTTATGTTTATGTAATTTTCGTCCTTCATAGGCTTATTGTAGTCCTATAAGGGTTTTTAACCAATCTTGTGCATCTAGTAGGTGTGTTTGTGACATTGGATTAACCTTTAGGTCATTTTCATCCTCTCTAAGCATATTCTTGAACATTTAGGGCTTTTAACCAATTATTTGCATCCAATAAGTTTATTTGTATCATTGGATTAATATTTTAGTCATTTTCGTCCTCCCTAGGGTTATTCTAGTCCAATTGGGTTGTAAACCAATCTTGTGCATCCAATACGTGTGTTCGTGTCATTGGATTAACATTTTGGTCATTTTCGTCCTCCCTAGGCTTATTTTAGTCCAATTAGGTTTTTAACCAATCTTGTGCATCCAATTTGTGTGTTCGTCTCATTGGATTAATATTTTGGTCATTTTCGCCCTCCCTAGGCTTATTCTAGTCCGATAAGGGTTTTTAACCAAACTTAATCATCCAATAGATGTGTCTATATCATTGGATTAACATTTTGGTCATTTTCGTCCTCCCTAAGCTTATTCTTGTCCGATTACGTTTGTTAACTTAACTCGTACATCCAATAGGTGTGTTTGAGACATTCGATTAACATTTAGGACATTTTCGCGCCCCCTAAGCTTATTCAAGTCCATTTAGGGTTTTTAAGCAATATTGTGCATCCAATATGTTTATTTGTGTCATTGGATTAACATTTAGGTCTTTTTTGCCTCCCTTTGCTTATCCTAGTCCAATTAGAGTTTTCAACCAATCTTTTGTATTCAATAAGTTCGTTTGTATCGATGGATTAACATTTAGGTCATTTTATTCCTCCCTTGGGTTATTCTAATCCATTTACGGTTATTTACCAATCTTGTGCATCCAATAAGCGTGTTTATGTCATTGGATTAACGTTTAGGTCATTTTCGTGATCCTTCGACTTACTGCAGTGCATTTAGGGTTTTTAACCAATCTTGTGCTTCTAATAAGTGTGTTTGTGTCATTTGATTAACATTTATGTCATTTTCGTCCTCCCAAAGCTTGTTCTAGTCCAATTAGGGTTTTTAACCAATCTTGTGCATCCAACACATGTGTTTGTGTCATTTATTAACATTTATGACATTTTCGTCGTCCCTAAACTTATTCTACTCCAATTGAGGTTTTAAACCAATCTTGTGCATCCAATACAAATGTTTGTGTCATTGGAATAATGTTTGGGTCATTTTCGTCCTCCTTCGGCTTGTTCTTTTCCATTAGTGTTTTTTACCTATCTAGTGCATCCAGTAGATGTGTTTGTAACATTAGATTAATATTTAGCTCATTTTAGGGTTTTAACCAATCTTGTGCATCCAATAAGTTTATTTGTATCATTCGGTTAACCATTTAGCCATTTTCGTCATCCCTATGCTTATTCTAGTCCAATTAGGATTTTTAACCAATCTTGTGCATCCAATACGTGTGCTCGTTTCATTTGATTGACATTTTGGTCATTTTTGCCATTCCTAAGCTTATTCTAGTCCAAGTAGGGTTTTTAACCAATCTATATCATCCAATTGGTCTGTCTGTGTCATTGGATTAACATTTAGGTCATTTTCGTCCTCCCTATGCTTATTCTAGTCCGATTAGGTTTGTTATCCTAACTTGTCAATCCAATAAATGTGTTTGTTATATTGGATTAACATTTAGGTCATTTTCGTCCCATCTAAGCATATTCTAGACCATTTATGGTTTTTAACCAATCTTGTGCATCGGAAATGTTTATTTGTGGTATTGGATTAACATTTAGGTCATTTTCGTCATCCGTAGGGTTATATAAATCCATTTAGGGTTTTTAACCAATCTTGTGCTTCCAATAAGTTTATTTGTGTAATGGGGTTAATATTTAGCTCATTTTTTTCTCCCTAGGCTTATCCTAGTCCAATTAGGGGTTTAAACCAATCTTGTGCATCCAATACGTTTGTTTGTGACATTGAATAAACATTTAGATCATTTTCGTCCCTAGGCTTATCCTAGTCCAATTAGGGGTTTAAACCAATCTTGTGCATCCAATACGTTTGTTTGTGACATTGAATAAACATTTAGATCATTTTCGTCCTCCCTAGGCTTATTATAGTCCAATTATGGTTTTTAACCAATACTTGTGCATCGAATATGTTTTTTTGTGTTATTGGATTAACATTTATGTCATTTTCGTCCTCCATTGACTTATTCTAATCCATTTAGGGTTTTTAACCAGTCTTGTGTATCCAATAAGTTTATTTGTGTAATTGGATCAATATTTAGCTCATTTTTGTTCTCCCTTGGCTTATTCTAGTCCAATTACACTACTAGAAAAATCTATTTTAGCTGCTAAATGTAGCGTCGGCTACGACTCCGACGCTAGGTAGCATCGGTGTAGCGTCGGTCAAGCAAACGCTAAAGTACCAAATTTTGTTTTTTAAATTTTTTATAAAACTAGCGTCGGCTAGGCCGACGTAAAGTAAAATAAGGCATACATTAGTTTATTATTTTAATTTTTAGTATTTAATTTTAATATGTAGCGTCGGACTGTCCGACGCTAAGGTTATGATTTTTTAAAATTTAATTTTTTAATATTATTTGAAAATTAATATTATACTTTCTTTAAACTTATCACCCCTCATCTCAGAACTCACTTCATCATCAACACTCATCCCTCATGTTTTTCCTTTAACCCTATCATTTGAACCCATCAACCACTTTCAACCCTCTCAATGTCGTGAAGCTCAGCCTCTCGCCCACTCTGTATTCACCGTGAAGATAACCCTAACATTTGAACCCATCACCCACTCTGTGTTCACCGTGAAGCTCAGCCTCTCGCGGCCGCATCACTGTTTCCATCACGTCACTCACTCTCGTGCATGTCACCCAGTCTGAACCCTAGCTCTCAAACCCGTCACCCTCTCGAACCCGTCACCCACTCCGTCCGTGCCGTCAAGCTCAGCCTCTCGTTGCCGCATCACTTTTTCCTTCGCCTAACTCACTCTCGCGGCCTCACCGTTTCCCTCACTCTCAGTTTCGCCGGCTCACTGTCGCCTCTGGTCTATTCTGAATGTAAGTGTTGTCGTCTCATCCTTAGAGTCACAGTTTAGGTTTTATTGCATTTCATTTGTGTATTTGTTTGGACAAAATGTGAGTTTGAATTTACGGAATCAACTCAGATTGTTAATGTTATTATTGTTGATTGTTAATTTCAATCGTGCGATTCTAAATTTTTTAATTTAGGATTATAATGTAAGCCAATGTTATTACTATTTCTTCCTGATCTGATTTTGTTATTACTGCAATGTTCATACTGATTTAATTATTACTGCAATGATCATACTGGTTATTACTGTTTCTTGAGAAAGTTGAGGTTGTTAATTTGGCTGGTAACATGTTTTATGGGATGATGTCAGATCAGGAAAAAATCAGTAATAACATTGCAGTAATAACTTGTAAGAACCAGTAAGTTGATTATTTCATTAGCAATAGCTTCTTCAAGGTAACCAATTTCATAAGGTAAGCAACCTGTTAAATTAAGTGTTGAAGCTGAAAGTTGAAAACCATTGAAATCAATTGAAGCTAAAACAATAGCAGAGTTGAAAACCATTGAAATCAATTGAACCATTGTCTGTTTCTGCTTTATATGAGGTGTAAATGTTTTCATACTAAATAATTTTAATACTAAATAATTACAATTAGGTTTTTACTATTACAATTAGGTGTAAATCCTTTCTGCTTTATACTTTATTTGTTCTTTATATGATATATCTGTGCTTTCTACTATAACTTGTGATCTGTATGTGCTTTCTGCTTGATTGTGATCTGTCTATAGCTATTGGTCTACGGTATCGAAATGTTTTCATACTAAATAATTTTAATTTCATTAATAAGGTTTTTATTGATGTTAAGTAGTAGATATAGTTTATGCATTGCTTTAATGCAATTCTGCTTTCCAATTATTAGAGTTCTTGTTTATAGAGAGGCAAAATGAATTTTGTTATGACTGCAATTTTTTTACAGATTTTATGAGCTAACTAATATAAACTAATTGATTAATATAATACTTCAGTTTTTTGGCTCAAAGTATTTTAGGCTACACATTATGTTATTTAGTTCAGCTTTGAGGACTATATGATGCTATACACGTATTATTGTCTCCGATGTTTTGGTTTTATATTAAATGGGTTTTGCTTGAGTTGATTTAGAGTTTTACTATTGTGGAAATTATTTATCATTAAATTATATTGCAGGACCATTTACAATATGTGTACTCAAAAGCCTCCTCATAACTATTCCCAACAATTGTATGATAAGTACAAGGAGTCATTTGAAGAGTACATCATATGAACGGTGAGTAATGCATGCTATTACTTAGATATGATATGCGATATTGATAACCTGTTTGAATATATTAAAAATTATATTTTATGCATTATAGTCATTACTTGTTTGCTACTATCCTACTAGAGTAATAGCGAGTATCAGATCAGACTATCATGCACGTTCTTGAGTCGACTTTATAGGGCTATTGATTAGTTCTAATAAGAACAAAGTTCAATTGATTTCTGATTGTTTTTAATGCTCCTTGAGTTCTAAGACATGATATCAGTGACACATCTTTTTTTCCAGTTCGGAAAATGTTAGCATAAATGATGTAGTTCTTAGAAGGTTAGGTAGTTTTTATAGGCAACAAGGGAAAAAATGAAAATATATCTTAATCCATGCTTCCTAGTTCTTATAAGTTATAAGTCTCCCCTCCACAAAATTATGTTTTGAACATTCAATCTCCAAGTGGACTAGATAATTATAGTTTTGATTTTTGAGTAAAGTGGTCACAAAGTGAATGTTTTGGAAGTGAAAGAGGCAGCACACCTGCAACCACATAACATGGTCAGACATTTGTAATATTTAGTTGATAAAAGGGCCATGTCAATGCCTCAAGGCACCCATAGACAAGAACAAACAACCATAAACCATCTTAACAATATGTGAAATAGTAGTATTGAAAACCGAACCATAGACTTGATCATCTAAGTGTGCCCTTTTGCTACCAACTAATTTCTCAATCTGACCACGTGTCTCGGAGTTTGTGTGTTATTAGTTTTTCTTTCATAAAATGAATATCACTTTTTTTTTTGGGTTCAGGTATTACCTTATTTGAGAGAGAAGCATGATGAATTTATGTTGCGAGAACTTGTGAGGAGGTGGGCAAACCATAAAATTATGGTTAGATGGCTTTCTCGTTTCTTTCACTATTTGGATCGATATTTTACTGCCTGGAGGTTACTTCTACCGCTTAATGAAGTTGGGTTGACTTGCTTCCTTGATTCTGTGTCAGTTTTTATTAGTTATTCTTGTTAAGGTTACAACTCATAAATGCAGCTAGTTTTGTAGTGCTACTGCTAACTAGACCTGCTTCACATTATCATTTCATTATAATGTTGCTTCCTTAAAAGATAAATCATTAATGTGTGATTTTTATTGTTTCCATTCCAGGTTTACAAGGAACTAAATGGGAAAGTGAGAGATGCATTGATTTCTCTTGTATGTTCTTTCTTCCTTACTTCCTTATTATACAAGATTTTCCGCATTTACAAATATAGATTAAACAATTTATCCTTTTCTGTTAAAAGATTGATCAAGAACGTGAAGGAGAGCAGATTGATCGAGCTCTATTAAAAAAATGTACTAGATATATTTGTCGAAATTGGAATAGGGCAAATGGATCACTATGAGAATGGTTTTGAAGCTGCCATGCTCAACGACACGTCTGCATATTATTGTTGAAAGGCTTCAAACTGGATCCTAGAAGATTCTTGTCCTGGTTATATGCTCCAGGTATTGTGATTACCAACCATAACTTGTTTTCATCATCTACAATGCCATACCAGTTCTGTTTAATATTGTGGCTTTCATTATAGGCTGAAGAGTGCTTGAAACGGGAGAAAGATAGGGTTGCTCATTACCTGCACTCTAGTAGCAAGTCAAAGTTATTAGAGGTTTATTCTTTACTTGCTAATATTCCAGCTATCTGGTCTAAAACCGTGTCCAAAATAGAGTACTATCTTCCTACTGTCATGTAATCTAAATGTCATAAGTCTATGTAGTGGCATGATGGCATCGACCTCTTGCAAATGCATGGTGGGGCATTCTAAAGTAGACCTCCAATGGGCTGTTTTTTTGTGTATTACCCCATGAAGATGCTATTTGGTACTATGCTACCTTTTACATTGGGAAAAATCTAACGGTCTACGAAATGAGCTTTTTTCCTAGCAATTTTCTCAATTAATTTTGATTGTCCTTGGGTTTAAAAGTTATTATTTTTTATGTTTCATCCACTAAAATGAAATTGGTGATTACTGATTAGTAAAGTCATACTTATGACTAGAAAAGCCAAGGTAAAAACTGGAGAGGTGAAGAATAGAAATTCATGATTTGTTGGACCATGTCTCTGTTTTCATTATTTGTTGAGGAATAGAAGTTCCTTAACACAAAATCGCGATCACATTAGTTAGTAGTTAGATTGATATGATCTCATATTAATTATTTTTATCATGCTTAAATTTGAGGCTAAAATCAGTTAGCAGTTAATAACGTTTTGCTGACTTTTCATTGTTGACCAACTAGCGTCGGCCAGACCGACGCTATATTATAAAAAATTATTTCACCGTAGCGTCGGCCTAACCGACGATTTTAACTAGTTGACATTAGCGTCGGCCATCCAACGCAACTGTTTTTTTACAAGTGACGTGGCAACGAATATAACTAGCGTCAGATGTTCTATAATTGCTGGTAGTGTCGCCGTAGAGTGGGCCAAGCCGACCCTAATATAGCGTCGGATGGCACTTGGCCGACACTTTGTATTAGCTTCGACAGTTTTAGCCTAGGCCCGACACCGATGCTAATCCGACGCTAAATCAACGTAAGCGTCGGCTTTTTGCTTGTTAGCGTGCATTTTTGGCCGACGCTAAATTCAGTTTTTCTAGTAGTGTTAGGTTTTTAACCAATATTCTGCATCTAATATTGGTGTTTGTGTCAATCGATTAACATTTAGGTCATTTTCGTCCCCCCTAAGCTTATTCTAGACCATTTACGATTTTTAACCAATCTTGTGCATCGAATATGTTTGTTTGTGTTATTGGATTAACATTTAGGTAATTTTCGTCATCCTTAGGCTTATTCTAATCCATTTAGGGTTTTTAACCAGTCTTGTGCATCCAATAAGTTTATTTGTGTAATAGGATTAATATTTAGCTCATTTTCGTTATCCATTGGCTTATTCTAGTCTAATTAGGGTTTTTAACCAATCTACTGCATCTAATACTGGTGTTTCTGTCAATGGATTAACATTTAAGTCATTTTCGTCCCCCCTAAGCTTATTCTAGACCATTTACGGTTTTTAACCAATCTTGTGCTTCGAATATGCTTGTTTGTGTTATTGGATTTACATTTAGGTCATTTTCGTCCAGCATACGCTTATTTTAATCCATTTAGGGTTTTTAACCAATCTTGTGCATCCAATAAGTTTTTTGTGTAATTGGATTAATATTTAGCTCATTTTTGTTCTCCCTAGGCTTATTCTAGTCCAATTAGGGTTATTAACCAATCTTTTGCATCCAATACGTGTGTTTGTCTCATTGGAATAACATTTAGGTCATTTTTGTCCTCGCGTATCTTATTCTTGTCCATTTAGGGTTTTTAACCAGTCTTGTGAATCCAATAAGTTCATTTGTGTCATTGAATTAATGTTTAGGTAATTTTCGTCCTTCATGGGCTTATTGTAGTCCTATAAAGTTTTTAACCAATCTTGTGCATCTCGTAGGTGTGTTTGTGACATTGGATTAACCTTTAGGTCATTTTCATCCTCTCTAAGCTTATTCTTGACCATTTAGGGGTTTTACCCAATCATTTGCATCCAATAAGTTTATTTGTATCATTGGATTAATATTTTAGTCATTTTCGTCCTCCTTAGGCTTATTCTAGTCCAATTGGGTTTTTAACCAATCTTGTGGATTAACATTTAGGTCATTTTATTCCTCCTTGAGTTATTCTAATCCATTTACGATTATTTACCAATGTTGTGTATCCAATAAGCGTGTTTATGTCATTGGATTAACGTTTAAGTCATTTTCGTGATCCTTCGACTTATTGCAGTGCGTTTAGGGTTTTTAACCAATCTTGTCCTTCTAATAAGTGTGTTTGTGTCATTTAATTAACATTTAGATCATTTTCGTCCTCCCAAAGCTTGTTCTAGTCCAATTAGGGGTTTTTACCAATCATTTGCATCCAATAAGTGTATTTGTATCGTTGGATTAATATTTTAGTCATTTTCGTCCTCCCTAGGCTTACTCTAGTCCAAATGGATTTTTAACCAATCTTGTGGATGCAATACGTGTGTTCGTGTCATTGGATTAACATTTTGCTCATTTTCGTCCTCCCTAGGCTTATTCTAGTCCAATTAGGTTTTTAACCAATCTTGTGCATCCAATACATGTGTTCGTCTCATTGGATTAACATTTTGGTCATTTTCGCCCTCCCTAGGCTTATTCTAGTCCGATAAGGGTTTTTAACCAATCTTAATCATCCAATAGATGTGTCTATATCATTAGATTAACATTTTGGTCATTTTCGTCCTCTCTAGGCTTATTCTAGTCCGATTATGTTCTTTAACTTAACGCGTGCATCCATTATGTGTGTTTGTGACATTGGATTTACATTTAGGACATTTTTGTCCCCCCTAAGCTTATTCAAGTCCATTTAGGGTTTTTAACTAATCTTGTGCATCCAATAAGTTCATATGTGTCATTGGATTAACATTTAGGTTTTTTATGCCTCCATAGGCTTATCCTAGTCCAATTAGAGTTTTTAACCAATCTTTTGTATTAAATAAGTTCCTTTGTATCGTTGGATTAACATTTAGGTCATTTTATTCCTCCCTAGGGTTATTCTAATCCATTTACAGTTATTTACCAATCTTGTTTATGTCATTGGATTAACGTTTAGGTCATTTTCGTGATCCATCGACTTATTGTAATTCATTTAGGGTTTTTAACCAATCTTGTTCTTCTAATAAGTGTAATAGTGTCATTTGATTAAATTTTAGGTTATTTTCGTCATCCCCAAGCTTGTTCTAGTCCAATTAGGGTTTTTAACCAATCTTGTGCATCCAACACGTGTGTTTGTGTCATTGGATTAACAAGTTATGTCATTTTCGTCGTCCCTACACTTATTCTAGTCCAATTAAGGTTTTAACCAATCTTGTGTATCCAATACAAGTGTTTGAGTCCTTGGAATAAAGTTAGGGTCATTTTCGTCCTACTTCGGCTTATTCTTTTCCATTACTGTTTTTTTTTACCTAACTAGTGCATCCAATAGGTGTGTTTGTAACATTGGATTAATATTTAGCTCATTTTAGGGTTTTAACCAATCTTGTGCATCCAATAAGTTTATTTGTATCATTGGATTAACATTTTAGCGATTTTCGTCATCCTTAGGTTTATTCTAGTCCAATTAGGGTTTTTAACCGATCTTGTGCATCTAATACGTGTGCTCGTTTCATTGGATTAACATTTTGTGTTGGACTTTAGTCCTCTTAATCCTAATTTTGACATAATTAACAAACATACAATGTTCATACATCATATGATAAATATAACATTTTAACTGAGCAAGATTTCAGGAACAACAACTCAACCCTACACACTTGAGACAAATTGTTTGGAACTCAAGAAATCAATAAAAGTTGAAAATCTACTGAGTAAATCGATTGGGAAATCGATTTCGTAAAAGGGTTGTAAGGAAACATACTGTTTGTGGTTATACAATCGATTATGCAATCGACTGGCACAATCAGAAATAAAAATTGTGCAAGTCAGTGGCAACTTGATTTGCTTGCTAATCGATTGGCAAATCGATTGTGCAAATCACAAAGTAAAAACTGATTGAAACAAATCGATTGAGAAATCGATTGGGAAAGTTACAGGGACAATCCATTTACTAGGCTAATCGATTGACAAATTGATTGCTTAAATAAAATTTCAAAAGTAAAATGACATGTGACAAACACAATCGATTGGACAATCTATTGTGAGAATTTCAATCATGTTAAGTTTGGTATCAATCGATTGAGAAATCGATTAAACTAAACAACTGGTAAGAACTTTTCAGAAAAATACTACCAAATCGATTGACACTCCGATTAACATGAAATTAGCTAAGTTCCTGTTTTAACCACAATCGATTGGCAAATCGATTGACACAAATATTTGAAATCACAGGGAACTCTCAGTTTGTGGCCAAATCGATTATGTGTATTTGTGAATCGATTATGTGACTTAGTAAATCAATTAAGTAATCGATTGGTGTGACTTTATTATTGGAACAAAACACCTGACATCGATTATGCAATCGATTCATATAAGTCTGCACATAATTTACTGAAAAATGTTTTTAAAAGAATCGATTGGGAAATCGATTGGTTTGTATAGTTTCAAGATTCAAGAAAAACAAGACTTGCGTTAATCGATTGGCAAAGCGATAAGCCTGTTTTATAACTTAAATGAATCGATTGGTAAATCGATGTATTAGTTGTTTTTCGGAAACTATATAAACTGTTTTCAATCCTTCTCTCAATAACACATTACAAAAAGATCAGAATACTTTTGAACATTTGTATATACTTCAGAACACTGAAGAACTCTTAAGAACATGTTGATGACATTCTGATATTGCTTTTTCAGATCAAGACCAAAAGATTATCCATAATCATTGAGAGAGCTGAAAAAGAATTCTTGAGAGAAAAAGACAATGTTCTCATAAACACTCATTGAACAACCAGATTCTTGTGAGATACATTGATCAAGATTGAAGACAAACTTTTTACTTCTTTTATTTTGTTTGTAACAAATACTCTGTAAAAAAACGACTGTGAAAAATCCAGCTAGAAACTGGTGGCGATCTTCTTAGGTGAGAGGCCTCATCAAGAAGGAGCTGAACTTGATCTTGTGTGAGTCTGCCGAGTGACTGCAAGGATCAAGGGGTTAAACAATAGGAAATAGATTGAGTTAGATAGATAGGTTTTGAGGAAACTGGACAATTTGTAAACAAGTCTCAATTCTTTCTATTGAAGAAAAAGCTGAAATCCAGTTGGATTGTCAGGACTGGATGTAGGTTGTCTTATTGACAACTGAACCAGGATAAACCTTGGTGCATTCTATTCCTTATCCTTTTACTTTTAATTGCTAATCTTGTATGCCGCATTATAATTCCGCTGTGTATGAATCTGAATAAATCTTGCATCGTATGATTGTATGTTCGATCTTAATTGTATGCTAGACATATTCGATTTTCTATATTGTTTTAATTTGATAACTACTGTCATATTCTGTAATTACGAGGTCATAATAATCAACAATTGGCACCAGAGCCTGACTTTTTTAGAGGTAAAACTCATAAAAGGAACATGGCCTCAGTTGATTTTCTAGGAGAAGGTGCTTCACTTGCAAGACCCCCAACCTTTAATGGAACCACATACATGTATTGGAAACATAGGACGCTGATATTTCTGGAAGCCAGTGGTATTGATATTCTAGATGCTGTTGAAAATGGACCCTACATACCTAAAATTGCTGGAACAAATGACTTGATGATCCCCAAGCCTAGATCCGAATGGTCCGAGGACGATAAAAAGAAGGTAGGTTATAATGCTAAAGCTAAGAATATTATAACATCTGCTTTGTGTGCAGAAGAATTCTTTAGGGTATCAAACTGTAAATCAGCAAAGGAAATGTGGGACATTCTTCAAGAAACACATGAAGGCACTACGGACGTGAAAAGAGCTCGTGTAAATACACTTATGCATGAATACGAATTGTTTACCATGAAGAAAGATGAATCTATAAGTGATCTACAGACGAGGTTTACACACGTTATAAACAACCTTCATGCCCTGGGAAAACAGGTGGAGAATGAACAGCAAATCGGAAAGATCATGAGGTGTTTAACAAGAGAATGGCAGCCCAAAATAACTGCTATTGCTGAAACGAAAGAATCGATTGGGCAATCTATTGTGTGATTTTCAATCATGTTAAGTTTGGTTGCAATCGATTGGGAAATCGATTGAAAAAGAAAGGACTGTCTTTGAAAGCCCAAACGCATCAATCAAAAACTGAACAAGAAAGTTGCTCAGATGAATCAAGCAGTGAGACTGATGAAGACCCTGAGTTTGGTTTGCTTGTCAAAAAGTTTAAGAAATTTCTGAAAAAGAAAGACAACAAATTCAGAAAGCCATCTAGTTCTAAGACTAGTGACAACAAGAGAATTACCTGTTATGAGTGCGGTAAAACAGGTCAAATAAAGTCGGAGTGTTACAAGTTGCAGAACAAAAATAGAGCTACAAAAACTAAAGGCAAGGAACCAGTCATCAAAACTAGAAAAGCATATGTTGCATGAAATGACAACGAAGAATCCTCTGCCTCTTCAGATGAAGAAGAAGCAAATTTATGTCTCATGGCAAATACCGACTCAGAATCAGAAAATGAGGTTAGTTCACAATTTAATCCATCTTATGATGAACTGCAAGAAGCTTTCAATGAACTGCATGATGAGTATGTGAATTCTATTAAACAGTTGATAAGTACAAAGAAAATGTTTGAGCAAATGAAAAATGATCATAAAGAAATTGAAAATTTGTATGAACAACTGAAAAAGGATTCACATGACAAATCTGCAAGATGCATTGAACTTGAAAAAAATGTTGCATCATTAAAATCTGATTTATTGAAGTTTGCTAATAGTAAAGATAAACTGAATGTCATACTTAGCAATCAAAGACATGTTAATGAAAAATCTGGTTTAGGATATAAACCCAATATGCATGTTAAAAGGAATAACACTAGATATGGTATTGGTTATATGCAAACCAGAAATGTCAAACATGGTCAAAAATCTGTTATTTCAAAGAGTATGTATGACATCTTTACTAAACCAAATTCCTGTCTTTGACATTAAAGGAAGGAGGTTTTGTCAAATATGGTGACAACAATAGAGGAAAGATTATTGGAATTGGTAACATAGGAAATGAGTCAACTGCAGTAATCAAGGAAACCTGTATGGATATGTGCTGGTTGATGATTATTCTAGATTCACATGGACTTACTTTTTAGCTCATAAAAGTGATACATTCTCTGTTTTCAAAAAGTTTGCTGCTTTAGTACAAAATGAGAATGATTTGAAAATTGTTTCAATAAAAAGTGATCATGGAGGTGAATTCCAAAATGATCTTTTTCAAAATTATTGTGAATCAAATGGAATCAACCACATCTATTCAGCCCCTAGGACACCACAGCAGAATGGGGTAGTGGAGAGGAAAAATAGATCCCTAGAAGAGTTAGCTAGGACTATGCTTAAGGACTCTAACCTACCTAAGTACTTTTGGGCAGATGCAATTAGTACAGCCACTCATGTTGTCAATAGAGTTCTCATTAGCCCCTGCTTAGAAAAACACCCTATAAGTTGTACAAGGGTAGAAAACCAAACATTTCCTATTTTAGAGTCTTTGGTTGTAAGTGCTTTGTGTTGAATAATGGCAAAGAACACCTAGGAAAGTTTGACCCTAAGGCAGATGAAGGTATTTTTCTAGGATACTCTCAAACCAGTAAGGCCTATAGAATCTACAACAAAAGAACAAAGACCATAGAAGAGTCAGTTCATGTAAAGTTTGATGAATCTTTTACAGAAAACTTGAACAAAACTCCTTCTAAGGTTATTGACATTTTGGATGATGTTGTAGAATCTGAACCACTAGAACAACCTATAGCTGACCCTCCAACTAGATCAGACCTTGTAGAACCTATAGAAACCTGTGAGTTGCCTAAGGAATGGAAGTTCAACCGAAACCACCCTTTAGACAACATTATAGGCGATATCTCTAAAGGTGTTGCAACTAGGAGAAGCCTTAGTCAGTTTTGTAACTTTACAGCCTTTGTATCTCAGATTGAACCTAAGAACATTAAGGAAGCCCTGTTAGATAGTGAGTGGATACTTGCTATGCAAGAGGAGTTAAACCAGTTTTAGAGAAACAAGGTGTGGAGTTTAGTACCTAAACCAGAGGGTAAGCACATCATAGGAACAAGGTGGGTGTTCAGGAACAAGTTAGATGAGAATGGAGTTATAACCAGAAACAAAGCTAGACTAGTAGCCAAGGGTTATAGTCAAGAGGAAGGAATAGATTTTGATGAAACCTATGCCCCTGTAGCTAGGTTAGAAGCCATAAGAATTTTTCTTGCTTATGCTTGTATAATGGACTTTAATCTTTATCAAATGGATGTGAAAAATGCCTTTCTCAATGGTGACCTTCAAGAGGAAGTTTTTGTTAGCCAAGCACCTGGTTTTGAAAATCCTGATTTTCCTAATCATGTGTATAAGCTCTCAAAGGCCCTCTATGGGTTAAAACAAGCTCCAAGAGCTTGGTATGAGAAGCTCAACAATTTCCTTATTCAACAAAACTTTTTAAGAGGAAATGTTGACAAGACCCTTTGCACAAAGACTACTGGAAATGGTATCTTGCTGGTCCAAGTATATGTTGATGACATAATATTTGGATCTACAAACAATAAGTTGTGTAAAGATTTTGAAAACTTAATGAAAGGTAAATTTGAAATGTCAATGATGGGTGAACTATCTTATTTCTTGGGATTTCAAATTAACCAAAGCAAGCAAGGCATTTTCATTAGTCAAACTAAATACTGTAATGATTTGATAAAGAAATTTAGTTTTGAAAACCTTAAGTCCATTGATACTCCCATGAGTCAAGGAAATTACTTAGACAGAGATGAGAAAGGTAAACCTGTAGATGTTACTAGGTTTTGGGGTATGATAGGATATTTGCTCTATCTTACAGCAAGCAGGCCAGACATCATGTTTAGTGTTTGTATGTGTGCAAGGTACCAATCCAATCCTAAAGAGTCTCACCTGAGTGCAGTTAAGAGGATTTTCAGATATCTAGTAGGAACTCAGAGTTTAGGCTTGTGGTATCCAAATGGATCAACCTGTACCCTAGTTGGTTACTCAGATTCAGACTTTGCCGGATGCAAACTCGACAGGAAAAACACTTCTGGAACTTGTCATTTACTTGGAAACTCTCTTGTGTCATGGTTTAGCAAGAAACAGACTAGCATTGCTCTATCAACTGCTGAAGCTGAATACATTGCAGCTGGGAGCTGCTGTGCTCAGATTCTTTGGATGAAACAACACTTATTGGATTTTGGTGTTGACTTGGGAACAATACCTATTATGTGTGATAACACAAGTGCAATAAGTATTACTAAGAATCCAGTGATGCACTCCAGGACCAAGCACATTGAAGTAAGACATCATTTTTATAAGGGATCACTTTCAAAATGGAATCATTAAGCTTGAGTATGTTAACATAGCTGAACAGCTGGCTGACATCTTCACCAAAGCTTTACCAAGAGAAATTTTCCTGCATATAAGGATGAAACTAGGGATCATTGATCCTAGTGAGGTCTGATCTTTGAACCCTTTCACAGGACACTTCTGGTGCTTGCAGTGTTTTCCAGTTAAATCGATTTGGGAATCGATTACCAGTTTGGTAAATAGTTTACAAAATCGATTTGGGAATCGATTGTGTTGGCCCCAGACTTCAAAGTTCATAAATTTTTTTTTACCTTGCCTGAGCGTCGATTGGGAAATCGAATAGTTCACTTTTCAACTTTAAAACAATCGATTTGGACATCGATTAAGTAAATCTGGAAATCGACTTGGGAATCGATTTACAATATGACCGTTGTGACTCTCCTTTACTAGCCGTTGAATGCAATAATTACTAAATCGATTGACATTACCCAGCAACGGTAACATAATCGATTGGGCAATCGATTTACACATTT
>NC_021162.2:25789529-25789774 GCF_000331145.2 Cicer arietinum | reverse complement strand
ACCAGCTCAACCTCATCCTCAACCAGCTACTGAAACAGCCCCTCCTGAGTTTTTCACAAAATTAATGGAATTTATAGTAGCTCAGATGGCTCACAATGCCAAAATGCTAGAGTCACAGGCAAGAATGGAAGCTGCCTTGACCACTCTTCAGACTTCCCTGAATTCAGTTGTTTAGGATGTGGCTGCAATTCAAGCGCATTTGGGCATAAAGCTGTCATTTGAAGATATAGCAGACATCGATCGTC
>NC_021162.2:25788587-25789349 GCF_000331145.2 Cicer arietinum | reverse complement strand
GTATTCATTTCTTCTATATATATAATGCACTAGAACGTTTATTCCATTACTCTCTGAAATCATTTGCCATAATCTTTTAATATGCTCATTTATTGCTCTGATACACTGTTTTCTAATTTCAACCCCCAGTGCTTATGTTTACTAACATAGGGGGAGGAAATTTTTTCTGCCTTTTTGCCTTAACGGACAAAGGGGGAGAGAAATTATTAACTTGCTAATGACTGCTGCATAATTTTGATAACTCTAATGAATGACTGATAATGAATTATTAGAATGCTCTGATATTGTTAAATAGCATGTGTACTGTTATGCTCTGATCTGATGCTCTGATTTTATGATCTGATAATGATACATATGATGCTATGAAAATATATCTGTTGTTAATATTATATCTTGAAATGCTCAACTCAAGTTAAAATTGTATGCTTGTCACTTATGCAAAAAGGGGGAGATTGTTGGACTTTAGTCCTCTTAATCCTAATTTTGACATAATTAACAAACATACAATGTTCATACATCATATGATAAATCTAACATTTTAACTGAGCAAGATTTCAGGAATGTAACACCCCGTTTTTCAAAGCGAGGGTGTATTTTTTTTTTCAAAAGGTATTAGACTAAAACACAGAATTAAATCAGGAAAAAGCCTTTGGATAAATAATTGAGTCATTAAAATTTACAAGCAGCGGAAAAAGTTTCTCAAATACATACATCCAAAGTATCTAAACAACAACCAGAAGATACAAGGAACCCATTCAACTA
>NC_021162.2:25784982-25786389 GCF_000331145.2 Cicer arietinum | reverse complement strand
CTCTAACGTGCGTTTCTGGTACCGCGAGCAAATCCGGTAAAAATCTCCGCTCGCAACGTCGCCTCCAAATTGGTCCCCTAGCACCGTAGCGTGGTAGTGAGCAACTTTCCCTTCTAACTCTTCGCGAAATGAAGCTTGGATCTAGAAGAGACGGAGGGGTTTGTGTTTGAATCTCAAATACCGTTTTTCTTCGTTTTCGGATCAAAGAGGAAGAGTGGAGTTGCGAAATCCTTGTCGTAACTCTCACCCAACCTTGGGTTACTAGTTTTGAAGAAAGGAAATCGACGAAAATGAAAACGGGAGAAGGAGGGAGAAATGGTCGCGGTTGGCAGAGGAAGAAGATGGAAAATCAGATTTTCCTTCCTTTCTTTTTCCTTTCTTTGTTTTTCCTTCCTCTCTATTTCCTTCTTTCCTTTATATAACCTTTTCTTTTCCTTTTCCTTCCTTCTAATTTCCTCCCTTTCTATTCTCTCCAAGCAAACATATATATATTAAATATAACTTAACAAATATCTCAAAATGTCTAGATATTTGTTAAATTACCATTTCACCCGTAATGCATTAAATTCTCCGTAAAGGATTTACCGCACTTAATTTAAATTTATTTATCGACGAGTAATTCTAAACGAGGTCAAAATAACTTTGTGATCCTATACACTCCATAATATTATTAATTTTGGCTAAAAAGCCTCCGGGCCAAAATCCAAAACACAATAAATACATAAAGTGTACTTTAAAATTATGGGTCTTACAAGGAACAACAACTCAACCCTACACACTTGAGACAAATTGCTTGGAACTCAAGAAATCAAAAAAAGTTGAAAATCTACTGAGTAAATCGATTTCGTAAAAGGGTTGTAAGGAAACATACTGTTTGTGGTTATACAATCGATTAGGCAATCGACTGGCACAATCAGAAATAAAAATTGTGCAAGTCAGTGGCAACCTGATTTACAGGCAAATCGATTGTGCACATCACAAAGTAAAAACTGATTGAAACAAATCGATTGGGAAAGTCACAGGGACAATCCATTTACTAGGCTAATCGATTGACAAATCGATTGCTTAAATAAAATTTCAAAAGTAACATGACATGTGACAAACACAATCGATTGGACAATCTATTGTGATAATTTCAATCATGTTAAGTTTGGTATCAATCGATTGCGAAATCGATTGAACTAAACAACTGGTAAGAACTTTTCAGAAAAATACTACCAAATCGATTGGCACTCCGATTAACATGAAATTAGCTAAGTTCCTGTTTTTAACACAATCGGTTGACAAATCGATTGACACAAATATTTGAAATCACAGGGAACTCTCAGTTTGTGGCCAAATCGATTATGTGTATTTGTGAATCGATTATGTGACTTAGTAAATCGATTAAGTAATCGATTGGTGTGA
>NC_021162.2:25784385-25784826 GCF_000331145.2 Cicer arietinum | reverse complement strand
GAAAAGTGTTTTTAAAAGAATCGATTGGGAAATCGATTGGTTTGTATAGTTTCAAGATTCAAGAAAAACAAGACTTGCGTTAATCGATTGGCAAAGCGATTAAGCCTGTTTTATAACTTAAATGAATCGATTGGTAAATCGATTTATTAGTTGTTTTTCAGAAACTATATAAACTATTTTCAATCCTTCTCTCAATAACACATTACAAAAAGATCAGAATACTTTTGAACACTTGTATATACTTTAGAACACTGAAGAACTCTTAAGAACATGTTGATGACATTCTGATATTGCTTTTTCAGATCAAGACCAAAAGATTATCCATAATCATTGAGAGAGCTGAAAAAGAATTCTTGAGAGAAAAAGACAATGTTTTCATAAACACTCATTGAACAACCAGATTCTTGTGAGATACATTGATCAAGATTGAAGACAAACTTT